>NC_084600.1:4460000-4760000 GCF_033807715.1 Cololabis saira | reverse complement strand
TGTCAGATTTGCATTATGCATCTTCAGTTTCATACCAGTAAAAATATTTTACCACAAACTGAATCGTTTCTCTCATGTATGACTTGACTTTTTTCATTTCCAGAAATGTAACAACTAAAATTAAATAAATAAATAAAAGTAAATAAATACATACAATTTTACATCATATAGACAACAGATTGATTCATGCTCACCTTATAAGTGTAAGAGGAGATTTATTTTTGTTAAGAAGGTTATTTCAATATTTTATAAATATATTCTTTATATTCTGATGTAAATCAGGGACTATAATGACACTAGTCAGTTTATCTGTAGTGATTAGTCTGTTTTAGATTGGGCGGAGTGATACGCCACAGTACGGCACTAGGTGCTGTGTTGATGTTCTAACGTTTCGTGACATTTTTGTATCGCGAAATTTCGTGGCACGATATATTGTTACACCCCTAACTATTTATAAACAAGCGGTTTCAGAGATTCATCCATGTAATATCCGAGCAGGCTGATAAACATGGATAAAGACACCGTCAACTGACTGAAACCAGTTTCATCCACTCACTGTTTAGAACCAACAAACCAAACACAGACACAGGGCAGATTGCAAGATTGCTTATTTATAGCCAATATCTTTAGCGCCGCAAACTGCATTTCGTGGTGCAGACTTTTTCAGCTGCAGCTCAGCCTTTTCCTCAAATAAAGCTTCTTTTTTTAAACGTTTTCCAATAAAAGGATGACTCGTTTCACACTCCCATTACCTATAGTGGTGTTAGGGTGGGGCAGCTCCTTGGGGTTGTTGTAATAGGCGTCAAGGGTGAAGGGCTCTTTCCGGTAGAAAGTCAGCACTTTGGAGAAGGGAGCTGCATGGTTCTTTGGGAAAACCTCGCAATCGCTGTTAAAACACGACAAGAACACACCAGTGAGACAAAAGTGCGAGGTGTGTGGGTAACTTGTTTTGTCCCCCTCACTCCCAATAACAAATGATTAAAGGATGGCCTGCCGTTTGCACACGGTAGGATGCTACCCACTCAACCGTCCACCCACTCCCACACCCATCTGCTATTTGGCAACAGTTTACACCGTGCATCCAAACTCCTTTTCAAAACACATACTTTAGAGAGATTAAACTTGATAGAGACATTTAGAAATCATTTATTATGTATCAGACTACTTTAATTTCTTTACACTTCATTTGGAACCAAAACTTTTTTTCCACACAATAATGAAAAGTCTATATTCTTTGTACAAGAAACAAGATATTAGCTGGATTTTCCTGCGATGTGCCGAGCTGACAGAGAAGCCGATCGTACCTCAGTCCGTCCTCTGCAGCTGAATTCCACTTCAAGGAAACGGAGTAAGGAACGACATCCGTGATGGAGAACTCTCTTACTTTAAAAGCTGGTGACAGGATAGCACACTGAGGAGAAAGTACACAAAACACAGAACTTTAAACGACCAAAACCTGAGAAATCGGGTTTCATTTGTGAGGCATGTTAACATGGGGTATACTACAGAAGAGTATTAGGGCCAGGCAGGAGAAAAAATATTTGAGAGGGGAAGATTTTTTTTAATTGTGTACTTCAAGAAAAAAGTGGAAATGTCGAGAAAAAAGTGGAAATGTCGAGATTAATGTTGAAATACAATTTCAAGAATAAAGTCGAAATTTCGTGTATAAAGTTGAAATTTCGTGAATAAAGTTGAAAAGCATTTCGACTTTTTTCTCAAAATTGTACTTCGACATTAATCTCGACATTTCGGCTTTTTTCTCGACATTTCCACTTTTTTCTCGACATTGTACTTCGACATTAATCTCGACATTTCCACTTTTTTCCCTCAACATTTCCACTTTTTTCTCCAAATTGTACTTCAACATTAATCTCGACATTTCGACTTTTTTCTCGACATTTCCACTTTTTTCTCGAAGTGCATAATGAAAAAAAAAATCTTCCTCCTCTAAAATATTTTTATTTTTCTCTTACCTGGCCCAAATACTCTTCCGTAGGTATACACTATTATCAAAACAGCTACACCAAATAATAAACTGATAAAAGTTTCGACGACTTCCTAAAGTTTACTCTAGTGCAGGGGTGTCCAAAGTCGGTCCTCTAGCGCCGGTGTCCTGCATGTTTTAGATGTGTCCCTTTTTTTAATCAAACCGTGATACAAGGAGCTTGGTCATCAACAAAACTATCCAGACTTTGATGACAAGGTGATGACAAGGTGGTGACAATTAGATGGTGTTAATTGGTGGTGTTAATTAGAATCAGGTGTGTTGATGCAGGAAACAACTAAAACATGTAGGACTGTGGCCCTCGAGGACCGACTTTGGACACCCCTGCTCTAGTGGTTCATCAGAGTTGATAAACAAACAGCAGAGCTATGTGTCACCCTCCTCCTACTCTACTATCCCAGATGCCGACAGCTGAGTGTGCCGTGTGAGTCACTGACAGAACCAAAGCATTGGTCACGACGGGCCAGGCGGTACCTGCAGAGCGCAGCCTCGGGCCACGGCTTCATCCGCGTTCAGCGTGGTGCTCAGCTCCTTGCCGAAGAATTTGCTGATTCGCTCTTTCATGGCGGGGATTCTGCTAGCACCGCCCACAATCTCCACTGCGTAGACTTCTTCCTTTTTCAGCTCTAGATATAACAAGCAGGACATAAAAAACATTTTGACACATTTCTTAGATTTAAAATGTCATATATTGATGGCAAGAAATACAGGACTGTCTCAGAAAATTTGAATATTGTGATTTTCTGTAATGCAATTACAAAAACAAAAATGTCATACATTCTGGATTCATTACAAATCAACTGATATATTGCAAGCCTTTTATTATTTTAATATAGCTGATCATGGCTTACAGCTTAAGAAAACTCAAATATCCTATCTCAAAAAATTAGAATATTCTGGGAATCTTAATCTTAAGCTGTAAACCATAATCAGCAATATTAAAATAATAAAAGGCTTGCAATATTTCAGTTGATTTGTAATGAATCCAGAATGTATGACATTTTGTTTTTTTAATTGCATTACAGAAAATAAAGAACTTTATCACAATATTCTAATTTTCTGAGACAGTCCTGTAGTAGAGTGTATTCCAGGTCTGCTCTCCATACAAATACCCCTAGACACAAAGATTATTATACTAGCTATATACCCAGATAACTATAAAATTACACCAAAACACCAAATTCTTACAGACATTCACTTTTATTAGTGAAAAGAGTAATAGCCCTCACATGGAAAAACATCTGTGGACCGAGTGCAGGAAAATGGATCAGAACTTTCTTCCACCGTGCCACTTGAAAACATTACGTACATGATAAAGGGCAAACTGTCCTTATTTGACGATGTTTGGGGGCCTGTCAGTTCCTTTTTTGAAAGGTCTAATTTGGATCATCTGATGGATGAATCTGGAGAAACTCATTAATGTGGCCAAATCTCAAAGCCATTTAATCTGACATTCAATGCAAAATGTAAGTATCTCAAAATAATATGATCAACCATAAATATTGCTGACAATCTGTTGTTGTGTTGAGAGGTGTCCCTTGTTTTTTCCTTTTTGTTTGTTTGTTGTCTGTTAAATTCCATTCCATGTCCCTACTGCGAGGGTTTTGGTCCAGGGATTGGGTCGTCGAGGGGCCCCGGTGACGCCGATCTTTGCCACAGTCCTTGATTTTTTTGTTAACCATGATAAGCTTGTGAACCGCTCTTAGTCTGGCCCGTCACCCAGGACCTGTTTGCCATGGGAGTCCCTACCAGGGGCGTAATGCCCCAGACAACATAGCTCCTAGGATCACTCGGGCAACACAAACACCTCAGATGGATGGATGGATGGATGGATGGATGGATGGATGGATGGATGGATGGATGGATGGATGGATGGATGGATGGATGGATGGATGGATGGATGGATGGATGGATGGATGGATGGATGGATGGATGGATGGATGGATGGATGGATGGATGGATGGATGGATGGAACCCCGGGGAAGACCCAGCACACGCTGGAGAGACTATGGGCCAATCCCAATGTTCACCCTACTCACTACCACTTCACACTCAAAATGAAGCCACAAGGCGTAGGGCTTTGTAATGTTCCCTAGGGATTGGGACACCACTTGCTACGTCACTGCGTGGTTTACGTTCGGGTACGTAAGCTGTCCTGGGCATTTCACGGATTTTTGTGAGATCAGGTTGAAAACGTTGCAGCTTCACATTAGCCTGATTTATGGTTCCGCGTTAAATCGATGCAGAGCCTACGCCGTAGGCTTTGCGTTCGGCGAGTCAGCATCTGAAATCCCTCGCTGTGAAGGGCTAGATTCATACACACTAACCCTCGTTATGCCCACTAGCCCTAGATGCAAAGAGGAATTGGGACACCACTACCCTCACAGGAACGTGCAAAATTTTGGGGGTAGGGATGAAAAGTAGGACTAGGGGGGGATTGGGACTGGGCCTATGTCTCTCCGCTGGCCTGGGAACGCCTCAGACTCCCCCCGGAAGAGCTGGAGGAAGGAAGAGCTGGAGGAAGGAAGAGCTGGAGGGAGGAAGAGCTGGAGGGAGGAAGAGCTGGAGGGAGGAAGAGCTGGAGGGAGGAAGAGCTGGAGGGAGGAAGAGCTGGAGGGAGGAAGAGCTGGAGGGAGGAAGAGCTGGAGGAAGAGCTGGAGGAAGAGCTGGAGGAAGAGCTGGAGGAAGAGCTGGAGGAAGAGCTGGAGGAAGAGCTGGAGGAAGAGCTGGAGGAAGAGCTGGAGGAAGAGCTGGAGGAAGAGCTGGAGGAAGAGCTGGAGGAAGAGTCTGGGGTGAAGGAAGTCTAGGCATCTCTGTTGAGGCTGCTGCCCCTGCGACCCGGCTCCGGATAAGCGGTGGAGAATGGATGGATGTCTGTTAAATGTGCGTTTATACACGAGGTCATTTTGCAGAATCTACAGATATAGATACAGTATAGATATGAAGCCAAGAAAGTGGGAATGACATTTGTATGTAAATACAACATTTTAAAATGCATACAGAAAAAATGTCATGTATTCATTTTCCAAAGTGGTCTGATCATACATAGCGGCGTCTGAATGGCTCAGGAACACCAACGTATTGTATTCCTTGAAGGATGAGCAAAAGTAATAGAAAGCAGATGAGAAACAAAGAATTGCAGACAGGAAAGCAAACATGCCGCCAGTGTTTGCAGGAAGCTGCCTCAGCAAATATCATGCCGGCACTTCCCCGTGCCTATCAGGACAGTTGCTGTGAAAGTCGTATGTACTCACTGGCCTGTTCCATGACGTTGCGCAGCGGACCCTCAACTTTGGCCAGCAGCCCTGCACACATCTCCTCAAACTGACCTCTGGGAACACATGGTCATAAATTATTAATAGAGACACTAACATACCGTTAGCACCTTCGGACTCACTAAAACTTCACATGTGCAGTCAAACGAATGAATGACTTGGACAGACTTACGCCAAATACTTTGAACACACTGCAAAAACTCAAAATCTTACCAGGAATATTTGTCTTATTTCTAGTTAAAATGTCTCATTTTTAGTCAAAAAATCTCATTACACTTAAAACAAGAGTCATTACCAGAAAAATAACTTATTTGACCATTTTCACCTGTTTCGAGTGAATTTTCACTTGAAATAAGTAGAAAAATCTGCCAGTGGGACAAGATTTATCTTCTCATTACAAGCAAAAAAATCTTGTTCCACATGCAGATTTTTCTACTTATTTCAAGTGAAAATCTACTTGAAACAGGTGAAATTGTTGTTTCTTCCAGTGATGAGTCTTGTTTTAAGAGTAATGAGATTTTTTGGACTAAAAATGAGACATTTTAACTAGAAATAAGACAAATATTCTTGGTAAGCTTTTGAGTTTTTGTAGTGCAGCTCAGGAGGAGTTCACGCTGGATTCTAGCTTTCGTTCTAATTACTGAAATTAATTTGCAAGTCACCTGTTAAGACGACTGGAAACGTCAATGTCATTCATGAAGCATTCGATGTTGAGAGGCAGGTCAGAGGAGTTGGCACTCATCAGCTTCTTCAGCTTCTCGCACTCCTGGTAGAGACGCACCAAAGCCCGGGGCTTGGTCTTCACATCCAGCTTGTACTTCTTAGCAAACTCCTCACAGAAGTGGTTGACCAGGATGGCATCGAAGTCCTTCCCACCGAGCTCCGAATCAAACGCTGTTGCCAGAATCTTGTGGAGAAGCAAAGTAATGCACAATTATCAAACTGCTGGATTGATATTTCATGTATTTTTTTAAAACCTGTGTGTCTCAACAGTAGATGTGACTGTAATGGAAAAAGCATTTTCAGTCTGCTGCATCATTATAACCAGTACTCGAGTTGTAAAAAAAAAAAAAAAAATCAGGAGGATGGTGGATTTTAATCATATGGGGACAGATAATTTGTGCTGATTACAAATAATATAATATATTACAAATAATAGCAGTGACCAAAACACCTGCAGAAATACTGCAGAAATGACATAGCAGCAGTTAAATGCAGCCTTCTGTAAGCTTTAAATATCCACTGGGCTTACATCAAATACATCAAAACACAACAATAAAAAACACTTTTCTGAACTTATCAATATGACTCTGTCCTTCACAGGATAAGTAAAATGGATCACTGCAAAAACTCAAAATCTTAAAAAGAATATTTGTCCTATTTCTAGTTAAAATGTTTCATTTTAGTAAAAAAATCTAATTACACTTAAAACAAGACTCATCACTGGAAAAAACAACAATTTTCACCTGTTTCAAGTAGATTTTCACCTGAAATAAGTAGAAAAATCTGCCAGTGGAACAAGATTTTTTTGCTTGTAATAAGAAGATAAATCTTGTCCCACCGGCAGATTTTTCTACTTATTTCAAGTGAAAATTTACCTGAAACAGGTGAAAATTGTGAAATAAGTTATTTTTCTGGTGTTATTTTTCTGGTGATGACTCTAAATGTTGAAATAGCAGTAAAACCACATTCATTGATGAAATGACATAAGGGATGGAAAGGAGGGTGGCAGTTTTACAGGGGGGATGATTTGGACCGTTTTTATTTCAGGGGGGGATGCCATCCCCCCTCATCCCCCCTCAACTCCAGTAGTGATTATAATCTACCCTGAACCGTTCTTTTAAATATGGACACATCAGCGCTGCTGACCTTCAGCTTTCCCTTGTTGAAGGCACAAACGGACACCTGGTAGCCAGAGTGGCCCATGTCTACGAAAACCACGATCCGGGGTTTTTCCTCTGGGGCCGGCAGATCCTGCTTGTAGATTCCGTATGCGAGAGTCACTGCAAAACAACATGAAGGCATCAGCTGTGTTCGTCCCCCTCACCACGGCACCTACCGAGCAGTTAGCTTTGCTGTCAAATGTCCTGTACTCTAGGGTAAAATAAGGATGTGTTATTTGGAAGGCATCTGCTGTTTCAAGGTGGAAGCACGTCAGATGCATAATCTGACTGCCATTATTCAACAAGCTTTAAAATAGGGAATAATAACACTAACAACTATCAACAGAACAGATTTACAATTAAATCAAACCACAAAGACCTTATTAATATTTTTTTTATAGCTTTCTGTGACTTTTCAGAAAGCCATAAGCTTCCACTTATCACTTTCTCAAAATCTTGGACATCTTTTCTTTTTTTTTTAAGCTAACATATTACAAATGTATGAGCATATTAGAAAAAGTCTGAGAAAAAAAACGTATAACTGAACATTTTCATGATGACACAGCACACAGGCCAGGCTTGAGCCCCAGGGAGCTCCAGCACAATTGAATCCCAGCCTATAATAATACTATTCCAACAGGAAGTCATCACTATCAGACAGCAAATGCATCTAAATTAAATCTCGGCATGTTATTATGGCTCCAAAATCAGTTTCCCCAAAATCTACTGGTTCATTTATGAACTAATATATAAACTTGCAGCACGACTGAGATGTGACATGCAAATGGATTTGCTGCAGTGTGGCTTAAACCAGGGTATCCTTACTCAGCAGTAACATCAGAAAGAGAAAAAAGGCTGCTCCAGCAGACTTGAAAACAACACGTCTCCAGCAAGTATGGCCTGAACTGTGGCCTGAAGCTACAATGACCAAAAAGATGGTGTATAATGATTGAAAATGACTGAGATGTGTGTCATCCTCCACAGAATGTACTGAGTTTTCAGATGTACCTGCAGTGGTCTCATTCATCAGTCTTAAACAGTTCAGTCCAGCGATCTGAGCTGCGTCCATGACCGACCTCCTCTCTACGTCAGTGAAATAGCTCGGGACCTGAGATGGAAAAATCAAAATGCATAATGTGTACACAAAACATCATCAGTCAATAATCAGGGTTCCTGTTTCTTCAAGACACACCAATATTAAAAACAATATTGAGACATTAATAACACACTAAAAAAACAGTCCAAAAGCCAAGAAATAATCTTAATTTCTTCAAATTTGAAGATACATTTGGATGAAAATATATATTTTGTCTGTTCGACAAAATATCTGTCTCCCATCATTACACTTATTATCTAGAGTGGAGAAGAGAAAAAACATTTCCCTCTGGTAAATGGGCTAAATTAACTTAATGGCTAAGGTGCTAACATGTAATCTATCTCCAAGGCTGATGCAATCTATAGATTTAGACTCAGGGAAAGTAAGTGTGTCTGTATTGGATGCATAATGTTACATAACAGGTGCCATTGGTGAATTCACATACTGAGCACAAGAAACACTTCCCACTCTTGACGAACAAGGTGCAAGAGAGGAAATAAAGCATCTAGACCAAGACATCTGATGAGATGTTCAGAGCTCAAAATGTCAGGGAACAGGTGGCAATACATTTAAACACACTACAGCCAGCTGGAGGTTGGGTTCTTTTTTTAATTTTAATTTTTTAAACCAAACTCCTTCAGACTGCGGTAATATCTGTCTCTCAAATGTCAAGATATCTATGAAATTAAAAGCTCAGTTAAAACTTAAATGAAAACTACAGCAACAATTAATTTCCCTTTGGGAATAAATAAAGTTGTTTTGAATTGAATTAAGAGTACAGAAAACATGAGGGTAGTAATAGGCTTCTTAGTTATTAATGGATTGTGTGCACAAGAACAATTTAAAAAATACTGTGCAGTTTTTTTTCCTGACAGAAATAAGCCTAAAACATTTACAGGACTGTCTCAGAAAATTACAATATTGTGATAAAGTTCTTTATTTTCTGTAATGCAATTAAAAAACAAAAATGTCATACATTCTGGATTCATTACAAATCAACTGAAATATTGCAAGCCTTTTATTATTTTAATATTGCTGATTATGGCTTACAGTTTAAGATTAAGATTCCCAGAATATTCAAATTTTTTGAGATAGGATATTTGAGTTTTCTTAAGCTGTAAGCCATGATCAGCAATATTAAAATAATAAAAGGCTTGCAATATTTCAGTTGATTTGTAATGAATCCAGAATGTATGACATTTTTGCATGACAGAAAATAAAGGACTTTGAGACAGTCCTGTAGTTTGACCTAAATAAGCAGATTTTGTTATGACAAAAGCACAACGCTTAAAAATGTGTTGAATAAGTTTTATAGATTTTCAGATAAAAATCCTCATTGATGCAGGATTACTTACAGAGATGACACAGTCTACGACTGGTTTCTTCAGCGCACTCTCAGCCGTCTCTTTCAGTTTGGTCAGCAACATGCCAGTCACCTGCTCGATACTGAACACCCGCTCCTCCTCCATGTACATCACCTGCAATTGGTGAGAATTATGAACATGACCTTAATATTTCCAGTGGTATCTGTTGGCAGATAGAAAGGCTGTTGCTCAGAGTATCGACTTACTTTTATACCGGTGGATCCAGAGGGCACCTGGGCTAGTTCATACACCAAGTTAGACTTGGTTGATTGAACATAAGGGTCCAAGAAAGCCCTGCCATGGAAGCGCTTGAAGCCCTGCACTGTATTTTGACAGTTGGTTACCACCTTGACACAAAGGCAGGAAGACAAAAAGGTGAAGTTACAAACTGTGAATAATGCAGAATACAGTTACATTTTTTTTTTCTTAATGTTAAATAGTAATAAAAACCAGTTTCTACCTGGCTCTTTGCTGCAGCTCCAATAGATCTATTTCGTGAGCCAAATGATACAAATGATCTGGAAAAACAAAAACAAGAAAAAACATAGTTAAATGTCTTGATAAATCCAGGACATCCCATTACAAACAAGCAGCTCATCTTATTGTAAATCTCGGCTGTGATTGTATGCCAGATCAAGACGGACAGAAGTACTACATAATATCATTCCCTCCTTACAAGACTGATCCCCCACAAACACATACCTCAAGTATATCGCATCCTTTCTCTAATGAACTTCTTTTTACTCCAAGATTGAGGCTATAATCAGGCATGTTGAGATTCCTCTCTCTCACACAGTAGTACATGTTTATAAACCATCTAAAGTGTGTGGTGAGTGCACTTTGTTTTCTACTAAAGCTGGAGTTGCTGTCAACACATCAGCACAGATGGCAACGCCAGAGACGCCAACAATTAAGTTTGTCACCCAAGAAAAGAGTGGAAAACTATACAATTGAGAAGGTCTTGAGAAGGATCACACAAAGACTACACCACAATTTAAGAGGCATTATCATTCACAATCTTAAATGTTTTATTAATTCAAAATATTAGGGTAGGTGTATACTATGCCACAGTAGTAGGTATTGTCTTCTCAGATTGTTAAACAATTAAAATGTTGATAAAGGTAGTACCATAAGTAGTCGACTATTTCATTCTGTGCTACTTTTGTTTCAATTTTAACTCTGCACTTTTTATGAAGCACCTGTTTTGCCAAACGTCCACCATAGCATAATCAAACATCAGGAACCCCTCCTTTGTAATAATAATAAAAAAAAGAGATAGAACTTTACACTTTAATATAATTTGTTCAAAACATCTGTCAACTCATAGGCAGGAGGCGAATATATATATATAAATATTTATATGGGCATGTGTGTACAAATATATAGAAATATTCAACTATATGTATGTATGCATGTATGTATAAGTATGTGTGTGAGTATAATTACAGTATATAATAATAATAATAATAATAATAATAATAATAATAATAATAATAATAATAATAATACTGTTATATAGCAGTGTGAGTACAGTGTGTGAATATTTATAAATACAGGTTATATGATCAGCGAATGGGGGTAGGACTAAATAAGTTTACACTTCTTCCTACTCCTTTTTTGGCACATGTAAATCAAGATAGCAAGTTTTAAAGGATGAAATTCTTTGTTTTGTTGTTTTGTTTTCTTAAACTTCTCATGAAGTGTTGTTTTTTTTTTACATGTACAAAAATAAAATAAATTTTAAAAAAAAAATTAAAAATATGCTGCTTCATGTTCTCATAATAATAACAATATACACGTAGAAAGTTAACTTATTTGATAGCTAACTTTACAAAAAATCTAATTAACCATCGGCTACATTATGAAATTGTAAAATGAGAACTATATTTTTAGAGTAATTGTCTCATTGAGGTCTTAATGTAAAATGTGCTAGAATATTCCAGCCAGAGATCTGCTGGTGTCGTCATCGCACTGAGCATGGCGCAAGACGCTCGCTTTGCAACACGAGGCGCGCCGGTGGGTCGGGGCTTACGGCTCCAATAGACGTATGACTGCAGTTACAGCGGCAGCGGGAGCACCGCCCTCCCGTATCTACCGGGCGACTCCGAGACAACTTTCAAACGGCTCAGTTAGGACCATTAATAAAACTGGCAGCTTAGCGGAGCTGCTAGGCTACCAGTCACAAGTTAAGTGAATGCACGAGATGAGTGTGTTTAAGATGAACTCTTTACGGTTCAGTGTTTGCTTTGATCAACAAGGCAGCACATGAACACGCAGCTGTGAGTTAGTAAAGCTGCATTTACATGCACTACCGTGGCAACAGAGACAACAACACTTAATTAATTATTCCCCCAAATTGAAGAGGAAAAACATAATTTTTTGCTACTTACGGTGTACATCTGTCGCTGTACTCATTAGCCACTGTCTCGATGCCTCCAGCCCGGGCTACAGCCACATAGCAGCTTTGAAAGCCCAAGTCAAATCCTACCACTGACATCTTCTCCTGCGGGCTTGTCTTCAAACTTCACAATGGGCTAATGAGCAATTTAACAAAGTGAGATGAATGTACAGCTGAAATAGTGTTGAGGTGGAGTGGGGATGTTCCGTGGCTCTATGTTAAATGTAACTTCTTCGTATCATAATCCACGCCGCAGTCGCCGGTTTCTGCTGCTGCCAGAATGAAGCAGCCACGAGATCTCACTCACTTCTCACCCTCTCGCCGACAAGTATCGCGAGACTTGAAGTGAAGTTCTAGATACCTCTGGACTGTTCCACAACCATGTGGATGGTTTTACAATTCTCGCTGTTGGAAGAACAATCTCGAGTGTACTTTTTTAGATTTTTACACATTTTCTTAGCCAAACTTGTCATTCAATTGTGAATGTAAACAGAAGAAAAGAAAAAAAAAAAAAAAAAAATCTGATGGCTTCTCGGGTCATCAAAAGAATGGGAAACAAAAATAGAATGTGATTACATCTTTGGTGTAGTCATAATACAGAAACGACCAAGGATTGGAAATTACGACGGAGTATTTGGGCCAAACTAAGAAAAAAAAAGAAGGAAATTACGAAAATAAAGTAATAATATGAGAATAAAATCGTAAAATTACGAGAATAAAGTCATAATGTTGCGAGAATAAAGTCGTAATATAACGAGAATAAAGTCGTAATATTTTGAGAATAAAGTCGTAATATTACGAGAATAAAGTCGTAATATTAAATATATTATAAATATATAAGTATAACTTCACAAGATACTCAATATTCAACATTTTAACACACTCTTCCTGTTAGAGTTCTCATAAATTAACACTTTATTCTTGTAATATTACGACTTTATTCTCATAAATTACGACTTAATTCTCATAATATTACGACTTTATTCTATTACGACTTTATTCTCATTATATTATGACTTTATTCTCGTAATTTCCATTTTTTTTGTCTTAGTTTGGCCCTAATACTCTGTAGTAGGAAATAGATATAAATGACTAAAAAGATTACCAACAAATGACCAAATAACTATTAATTGTGATATTATTGGACATAACTTTTTTTGCTTCAAAAATTAACCAATTATTTGATTATCTACTTAACCCTTTAAAACATAAATATATAAAAAAAATATAATAATAATAATAATTATTATTATTATTATTATTATTATTATTATTAATATTATTATTATTAATATTATTAATAATGATAATACCATAATTATTATTTCCTTTACAAAACATTTACAAACCAGTGTTCAGGACAAAAACGACACATTTGCCTTTGTGTTCTACAACAAAATAAAATATATTTGTTGGAATTAAAGGATTTGATAAAGATAGGTTAAACAAAGAGGTGAAATGAATAAGCAGCCTTGAATCTGACAGTCAGTGGGGTGGGTGTACTGACAGTTGATAGGTGGGAGGGTGCACTATGTGGTGACACAGATAACCAAATGTTCAGCCTCAGCAACTGTTTGCTAGTACTGAATTATCATAAAAAATAATGTAACTTTATTCCTTATTTTTTCAACACAGGTGTAATGCTAGAAAGTTAATCTATTCAATTATTATTATTATTTGTATTATTATTATTATTATTATTAGTAGTAGTAGTAGTAGTAGTAGTAGTATTATTAGTAGTAGTATTATTATTAGTGTGTCATTCAAATAATAATA
Source organism: Cololabis saira (assembly GCF_033807715.1). Taxonomy (NCBI): domain Eukaryota; kingdom Metazoa; phylum Chordata; class Actinopteri; order Beloniformes; family Belonidae; genus Cololabis; species Cololabis saira. The sequence goes on along the minus strand of NC_084600.1, from coordinate 4,746,203 downwards.
GTGATAAAAAATAGATTTTTGATCAATTGTGATGTGATTGCGGCTACTTCTCAAAAGTTAAATGAATCTATCAATTTTTTAGGGGCTGATCAACTTGTAGGCGTGGGCAGCAGTCTGGGGTTTCCATGATTCAGCCTTCTCTCTGTCTGAGAGTGGGGTCTGCAGGCCTCTGCTGTAGACCTTCTACAACTCTGTGGTAGCCTCTGCCATCTTCTACTACGCTGTGGTCTGCTGGGGAGCAGACAGCATTGACCAGGACAGGAAGAGACTTAAAGCTTCTGACAATAATAATAATTAAAGCTGCAAGCAGTGATGAACGGTCCTCCACCCTTGTGCACGTTCAGGCTGCAGTGGAAGCTTGTATGACTTGATGTAGATTCTTCAGGCCTGGACATTTAGCGGATGACACCACCCACGACTCTCTATGTCAAACCATTCAAAAGTTATGGCAGAAAGTAGGAATTATCAGATATCGACCAATAAGATGAAGGGCCGGGGCTAATTCATGCCAATGAAGGTCAAGTACTCAAATCCTAGTCAGATGACACCAGCCACGACTCTTTATATCAAACCATTCAAAAGTTATAGCAGAAAATAGGGACTATCAAATATTGACCAATCAGAAGAGGGGGGGGGGCTTTTTGGCGTCTATCGTCGCCACGGTAACGCTTTTGACTGAGAAAAGACACATTTTGATGTATACGGCAACACTTTTGACTGAGAAAAGACACATTTTGATGTATAACACACCTGGGTGCACGTTACGATTCGGGCCGTATTAACTGCCGAAGGAATGGCATAAATTGCGCCGACTTCCTGTTGGGTTTCGGTCGTAGCGCCTAGAGACTTTTCTTTAGGTTGCGACATGATACAGGTGTGTACCGATTTTCGTGCATGTACGTCAAACCATATTGTGGGGCTTGAGGCACAAAGTTTTCCACGGGGCGCTGTTGAGCCATTTTTCCACACCCATTAATGCAAACCGTGAAATATCAAAATTTTTCGCCAGGCCTGGCTTGCGTGCAAAACTTGGTGACTTTTGGGGCACGTTTAGGGCGAAAAAAGGCCCTCCTTTCGTCGGAAAAATAAAGAAAGAAAGAAAGAAAGAAAGAAAGAAAGAAAGAAAGAAAGAAAGAAAGAAAGAAAGAAAGAAAGAAAGAAAGAAAGAAAGAAAGACAGACAGACAGACAGACAGACAGACAGACAGAAAGAAAGAAAGAAAGAAAGAAAGAAAGAAAGAAAGAAAGAAAGAAAGAAAGAAAGAAAGAAAGAAAGAAAGAAAGAAAGAAAGAAAAATTCCTACAGATCCTTATCCTTCGCATAATCATAATCATAACAAACTACAGGGGGCGCTGTGCTCTATTTTCCGGAAGTACGTGCTGAATTCTCACAAGAGAAGAAGAAAACCCGCAACATGGCGACTCCCATGCACAGAATAATAGCCAGGAGGCAGGCGTGAGTTTTATTTCTTTAACTCAATATAACTACGTCCTTACATGTTTTTTTGTGAACAGATTGTGCTTATAAACCCAAAGGAAACTCGAAAGTTCGTCGAAAGCGTCTTTAGCGGAGGGAAATCAGACAGTTTGCGTCTGTGTTACTCGTCGGGACGACTCGTCTAAATCTGATGAAGAAACAGTTTTAATATTTCACCTGAAATGTTTTCAGTAATATATTAAGCTTAGTTCGTGCGTCTGGGGGGTAAATTCAGCTAACTCGGCGACTATCACTGTGATATCAGACATCGCTGTGATCCCTCGAAACAGAAAATCTGACATTTTCTCCAAAAAAAAGAGAGAAAGAAGCATAAATGCTCGAGTTTGGGTTGCACCGGTTACACATTTGATTATTTGACCACCATGTAAGGAGATTAATTAATAAGCATTCAACAATTAATGTTTTATTTTACAGGTATAATCTATTTATTGATAATAAAATGTCGTTTCAGAAGGTTGAAAGTTACAGTTCAACGAGGTAAATGATCCTCAAACAGCGTGGATCCTTCATTCACTCCAATTTCTTTACAAATCCTTAAGAAGTGAATGTCTATAAGCAGTACTCGAGTTGTAAAAAAGAATCAGTGGGGTTGGTGGATTTTATCATATGATCATATGAACAGATAATTTGTGCTGATTACAAATAATATAATATATTACAAATAATAGCAGTGACCAAAACACCTGCAGAAAAACTGCAGGAATGACATAGCAGCAGTTAAATGCAGCCTTCTGTAAGCTTTAAATATCCACTGGGCTTACATCAAATACATCAGAACACAACAATAAAAAACACTTTTCTGAACTTATCAATATGACTCTGTCCTTCACAGGATAAGTAACATGGATCACTGCAAAAACTCAAAATCTTAACAAGAATATTTGGCTTATTTCTACTTAAAAAAAAGTCTAATTTTAGTAAAAAAGTCTCATTACACTTAAAACAAGACTCATCACTGGAAAAAACAATTTTCACCTGTTTCAAGTAGATTTTCACTTGAAATAAGTAGAAAAATCTGCCAGTGGAACAAGATTTTTTTGCTTGTAATGAGAAGATGAATCTTGTTTCACTGGCAGATTTTTCTACTTATTTCAAGTGAAAATTTACTTGAAAGGGGTAAAAATTGTCAAAATTTTCTGGTGATGACTCTAAATGTTGAAATAGCAGTAAAACCACATTCATTGATGAAATGACATAAGGGATGGAAAGGAGGGATGGCAGTTTTACAGGGGGATGATTTGGACCGTTTTTATTTCAGGCGGGGAGGCCATCCCCCCTCATCCCCCCTCAACTCCAGTACTGTTTCTAATCCATTTTTGTGGTTACGCAATGAGATACTTTTCTGACTGCGACACTGCTGGCAGGTAGTCAAGGGAGAGATGGGTTTCCACAGTAGATAAGAATCAATGTCTTAATTGAATCAGAACATGAGCTGCTCGGAAAGTAGTCCAGATATTTCTGTATTTGACCATGACATGAAACCATGAAAACACAAAACTACTCTCTAGTTGCCCTGATTTCCTTCATCTGTGCATTTACTCAGCGAGAGAACACTGATCCAGAAATGAAGTTTATTTGAAGACAATGTTCTGGCCTTGGAAGATTACCCGATTTACTAAACATTACATTCTTCCCATGACTCTCAACGTTTCTAGAGATTGTGTTTCAACGATTATTTGGCCTTGCTCAAATTTGAACTTGCCTTCTTTTTAGGATGGGATGGGAAACAGCAGTCATATATGCTGTCTCTCATTCCATTGCTTTCTCCAAAAATTATTAATTTAGAATATGAGCAAGTATGTTCAAGCGGTGCTGAGGGCTAAACTTGCACCTGCACCATCCATTTTTTTCTTTTCTTCCTTCAACAGTGTAATGTAAATGCAGCAATTAAGAGTGATCACTTTTACGCTGACTTTCATCAGAATCAGAAAAAGGTTTATTGCCAAGTTTGTTAAACACACACAAGGAATTGTTGTGGTGATTGGTGCAATACAATACAAGAGCAAATATATAATGAAAAGAGAGAAAATGTACAAGCATAAATGTACAACATGAGGTTTTTAAAGTGCCGGATATGAGTCTGTGCCAAAGTGGGATGTGCGTTAATGTAACGCATAAGGTCAGGATTGGAGTCTTTACGTCTTTGTTAATTATTTGGATGTGCGCCATTCAAAATTGTGTTTCATTGCACACAGGGAGGCAAATAAACAACATGTGCGTTGCCAGAAATGTTTGGAGATGGGACACTGGACCTACGAGTGCACAGGGAAAAGGAAATATGTGCACAGACCATCAAGAACATGTGAGATGAAAAAGAAGTTGAAGGAGAATGAAAACAAACCCCTCAGCATCACTGGGTAAGTGACTTGTCAGTTAATTTCTAGTAGCAGTGTGTGATGCGTTTCCTCTTCCCTGAAATGTCACTTTTCTCAAATGTTTGAGCTCCATTTTCACTACAGCCACTGTCCATGCCGTCCTATAATACCGCAACACTTTGTAGAGATGATTTACTGTTCCTGGGGTCTATCCTGCAAACTCAAACACAAAACACCAACCCATATTTAATTCCCAACAGAACATAATCGACTTATCAGATGTTGAAACTGAGATGTTTTGCCAATCCATGTAAAATGTGAGCTTATTTTGAATTTGGTGACAGCAGCACATTTCAAAAAAAGTTGGAACTGGGGCAACAAAAGGCTGGAAAAGTAATTGGCAGAAATCAAAAGCAGCTGAAGGAGCTTTTGAAAACAAATGATGTTAATTGTCAACGTGTCAGTAATGTGACTGGGTATAAAAGGATCATTTCAGAGAGGCAGAGGCTCACCAATCTGTGACAAACTGTCAAAAGGAATTGTAAACATATTCAGGAAAATGTTCCTCAATGTAAAAATACCAAGACTTTGAAGATCCCACCATCTAAAGTTTCTCATCATCAGTTGCTGCATCAGCAGGACTAATGGTCCTTTTCCACTAGTATCTACTCAGCGCGCTTCTACTCGCCACGCCCACGTCTTGAGCTTTTCCACTATGGGCCGAGGCGGGTGGAGCCGTGCCAAGCAGATACTTTTTCTGTAACCATTCTGCCGAGGTTCTAACCGGGCACAGCCGGCACTATATCTGACGTCACCACCCTCTAGGCCACTGATTGGTCGGGGGGCGGGGCGGGGCCGTCAGACGTTTGAATCAAGAACTGGAGTCAGCGCCGACACGAACAAAGGAGTTGCGCAATCGAGTACGTCACAGCAGCTTCACCCCAACCCCCCCACTTCTCACCTGGGGGGAAAAACAAACGAGGAGAAAAAGGGTGGAGCCGGGATGAGACGTCCCGAGCCGAGCCGCGCTGAGTAGGTGCTAGTGGAAAAGCGCCATAAGACCTCTCCAGTCTCCCGACGGCTCTGGTTGAACAGCCCGACAAACCATCTCCGATCGCGCTGTTTTCTTTACCGGGATCACAAGAAAATCAGAACAGTGATCTCCTCTCCATCCTGTTTATCTTTTATCTCCTGTTGCTGTTTATTTATCTTTACTCCACAAACTCGAAGTATTAATCACTTTTCTAAGAGAACGGCGCTAACGCAGTTCAAACAGCAGGTGTATCCGCCCCTTTAATCTGATTGGTTTAGAGTAAATCGTCCTCCACGTGGGGTGCGCTCTTATGATTGGCTGAAACAAAGGAAGATATCTGATTGGTTGCAGATCCTTCTGTGTTAAAAAAAATGTATTTGTGGATCAAGTCACGTCAGGAGAGTCTCAAAAGTCACACGCAAATCAGGCGCGGCTCACAGACAAAAAACGTTTGTAAATCAGGTTATATTTGTGTGCATCAAAAATACATTTGTATATCTTGTCCTACGCACGTGTGAATTGTTCTGTGCATTTGTGAATTTTGTCCTGTGCATTTGCAAAATTATGAGACTGTTCTAGCTCCATAAAACAATGCTACACCACATACTGTACAACAGAATGGCTTCACAGGATAAGATCCAGGTGCCGGCCCTTCAGTCCAGATCTTTCATCCATAGAAAACATTTGGAGCATCATGAAACAAAAGAAAGAAGTTTCCAGGGCTGATGAGCAGCTAGAATCCTGCGTTAGACAAGGGGGGGACAACATTTCTCTCCTAAAACTCGAGCACCTGCTCTCCTTACATCCCAGATGTTTAGAAACAGTTAAAAGTAAAGGGGATGCTGCACAATTATAAACATCTCCCTGTTCCAACCTTTTCAAGATATGTTCGTGCCATCAAACTCAAAATGAGCTAATATCTTCACGAAAATGCAAAATCTTGTAGTTTCAGCATCTGACATGTTGTTTATGTTCCCGTAGGAATCAAATATGGGTTTATGAGATTTATAAATCATTGTATTTAGTTTTTATTGACATCTCGCGCAGCATCCCATCTCTTTTGGAATTGGGGCTGTAAATAAAGAGTTGCCATGGGATAAAGAATGTCATTTTTATCAAAGTCCAGTATAAGATTTCAGGGGAAGTTTACATGTGTGGGATGTTTGAGCCGAAACTTTGCACATAAGGCTTTTCAATGTTTCCTGGCCTTCTGGTCAGTAATAATGGGCCCACGTCACGCTTCTGCATAAAAAGCAAGTCTTGTCTGCAAAGTTCTTCCCTTTTTAAGATTATCTTTCCTGTCAAGAACCAATTACCCACCCCGACTGAAACAAGTGATGTTTTATTCATTGAGAGAATTAAGCTGATCTGTTGTCAGTAAAAAGGACAGGCAACACGCTAGATCTGTTTGTTAAACACGGGGTATCCGCCAATGTAAAAGGGGCTATTGTCAAAAGTTAAGCAAACAAATGTGTATTCCTAAATAGGAGCTTATTTTACTGTTAAAGAGGTGTGTTTATCATTATTATTTTTCTTTTCCCAGATCAGGAAGAGAAGGTTCCAGTGAGAAGAAGCCTAAAAAGAAGTAAGATGTCACCTTGCATAGATCATTCAGTAGCATGATGAGCTGACAGTTTGGCATTTTGGGATAATTTCATAGCTTTGTGTTTTCATTATTTCATGATAAGGGCAAATGAAAATATGAGCGCAGACACATCTGTCTGACTGACCTTCTGAGCTCCAGACATGTCATACTGCTGTTTATTCATCTTTTTTTTCTTTTCTGGATCCGATAACGCACATTGCATGTGAAGTGTCAGTTAAACTAGATTTATACAAGTGGAAAAGCTTTCAGATAACTCAAAAGTACCGTCATTTCATCACACAAACACAGCACCTATTCCGTTTGTAAAGTTTTTTATTTTTAATTATATATTTTTTCTTATTTTAAAATAGATTACCTTTTGCAGCATCATTGTCTCTAGTCTCACTGATTAAAGTCTGACAGAAAGCAACATTTGAAACAGTGGACAGAAATATGGCTCGACAGAGCCTTCTAGTGGAGGGTACGAGTCATTACAGTTTTACTCACGTCTCCTTTTATCAACTGTCTGACAGTTGCATTGTAAATTATTTTTATTTTATTTTATTTTGCAGGTGCCCGTGCAGATTTATCATTGATTCTGAAAGCTAAGGATGCATATTTTTATCAGATTTATCACTCTTAAGTCATACCCAGTGATATTTCAGATTTGTATTCTGAGGAGAAAACACACTTAACCCCAATTTTTCTCATCTGAAAACTATTCTATTTTACTTTTTTCCATATTAAACTTGGTCTTTTGCTACAGAAACAGGTGGGACTAATGATATAAGAGTCCTCATTAAAAAGCGACTGCCTTGTGTCATGTCGTGTTGGTTATATGGTTGTAAACTAAAAAAGCATCAGAACATAATCACGACAGATTATTTTCTAAAGCAGATTTATTTCTTCTTTCTTTTCGTTGCTTGTCTTCTGGTAGTAGCAACAGTTGCCACCGTTCAGGAGACGATAACACAGGCTGGTGACTGTGGATAAATGTGCATGAGATCACATCAATGACACACAGCACCGTGCTTTTAATAGACGCTGATGAATCCCTGATAGGCAAAACTGAAGTGACACGTGGCCACGGCTGTCTGTTCAACATCAAGAAGAGTCAGAAAGACGAGAAGAAAACGCGTGTGTAATCTTCTCAAATAAATGAAGCAATATGAGTATTGATATTTCTTCTAGATATTTTTAAAAAGAGAAAAAGCAGAGTTGCCAAAGTGTAAAGTAATTTAATGGCTCATTGACACAACAGCAATAAGAACAAATACAAAGGGCAGATGTTTATCCGTTTTAGGAGTAAAACTGTGGAACTCATTAGATAACGACCTTAAACTAGCAAACTCAATAAAAGCATACAAGATAATATTCATAGCAAAGGTAATGGACACATATATAGGAGCACATTAAGCAAACAAAGAAGAATGTAAACATGCATGAGATGAAATGACAACATACATTTTTTTTTCAGTTTCCTTAGCATCTTTTCACTTTCTGTTTTCAGAGCAATCATTATTATTATCATTATTATTACTATTATTATTACAGTTATTTAAGCTATTATTATTATTATTGTTATTATTATTACTATTACTACTACTATTATTATAATCATCGTCATTATTATTATTATTATTATTATTATCACTATTATTATTATTTTGCGTAGCCTCATGATACTTAATTTGTTCTTTTTGTATATTCTATTCTGTTAAAAGGTGGGCAAGATAAGCTTTATGCTTCAAGTCCAGATCTTTTCGGTCAAAATAATCACAATGTTGACCAGGGAAAAACCTGTGTTATCTTGTTTGTGGATTTTTATGTCTGTTATTGACCGAAATAAATATTAACTAACTAACTCATGGTAGAAATGCTCCCCACACTAGCCCATACAGGATTTAATTTAGCATAGCAGCTGCAGCAGTGAAACATATGCACCCTTCAGTTCTCAGAGTTCATGATCTTCCTCTCACTCTCAGGGCCAAAGACTCGAGCGGCAGCAGCGGGGATTCAGACAACTCTGGCAGCGACTCCTCTTCAGACAGCAGCGACTCCTCCAGCTCCTCTTCAGACGACAGCGACGGCAGCAGCGACAGTGACGATAACAGCTCTTCAACATCTTCCTCGTCCTCCTCCTCCTCTTCGTCCTCCGACAGCTCAGACTCAGGAAGCAGCAGCGATTCAGATCAAGGACCCCCAAAGAAGAAGAAAAAGAAGAAATGAAAATGCTGTTTCACTATTTTTTTCTGTTTTTTTCCCCCTTTTTTCTTTTCTCAGTCTAGGTAGTTGGAACTGAATAGATTACACAGTTGTTCAGATTTGCTGGTAACGGACTAAAATAAAAGACTATTTTTGAGCTGTGTCATGTTCTGTTTTTAAAATGTTTTTCCTCTGCTTTTACAGGGACGTTTTGTCAAGTTTGAATTTTTATTAACGAAATTAACTTTAAATATGCAAGGAAAAGAATGGGTTTGTTCAACTTAAATCTTGTGATTTTTTGTACTGAAGTTTATTTTTAGTTAAACTTCCTCTCTAGATCTCAAAATCTCTATGAAGCATTACGGAATACATTACAATGTTAATAGTGTGTGCTATGCCATTACATTTTCTTAATAAAATGTTTATTATGATGCCTTGGAATTTTACTTTTTCAAAAATTCTTATTTGCTAAAGTGAAAGGCATAATGACTGTAGGAATTAGAAAGTTAACTTTATTAATTTCATGCTTTCTGGAGGTAGAGGGTGTGACACGTTCAACAGACTGGTTGGTCAAACGTTAAAGAGCTCAAAAAGTTGTTTTTGGCCCGTGTATGTGTCTGAAAGGTGTGCAGGGATTTGGGTTGATCATTTTTGGGCGGTGGTTGCTGCTTGGAAGAGTCATTGGGTGTTCTTGATAAATAAGGATGATTCACTGTACATACATGTGCAAAAGTAGTGGCACAAATTCTCAAGCACCGTGAACTTTTTCATCACCAATCACAGGTAAATATGTTTGTAACTAAACCAAGCCTAAAGGGCCCATGAAAAAGTTCTACAGTGTATTGATGTAGTTAAATGAGTAGTTATGCATAAACAGCAGGGAACAATGAGCCGTGATCTCCTGAACGTCAAACATGAGCCAGTAGTGCGTCACTGTAGTGTTGCATTCACAGACAATAGGAATTTATAGTTCTTAAAACAATGTCCATGACGTTTAAATTAAAAATACAGTACATGCTTAAACAGTGTGCTAAAATTCATCTTTGTGATTGAAACATTTTAAATGACAATATTATTCACTTTGGAATCTATCACGACTGCTGTCAAGATTATTTTTTCTAATTTGATATAATCCAACTGGAAACTGAAGTTGCTGGGCTTTTGAAGCAGTACCGTTCAACATATTTTTTATTTTTTATTTATTTTCATTGAATGATTGAATTGTTTATTTCGAACACATAAGGGGAAAATATAAAACATACAGAAAAAAAAGCAACAACAAAAACGTAATACAAACAGGGGGGAAATGCAATTTTGTAATGCAATTAAAACATTCTGGATTCATTACAAATCAACTGAAATATTGCAAGCCTTTTATTATTTTAATATTGCTGATCAAGTCTTACAGTTTAAGATTAAGATTCCCAGAATATTCAAATTTTTTTAGATAGGATATTTGAGTTTTCTTAAATTGTAAGTCATAATCAGCAATATTAAAATACTAAAAGGCTTGCAATATCTCAGTTGATTTGTAATGAATCCAGAATGTATGACATTTTTGCATTACAGAAAATAAAGGACTTTATCACAATATTCAAATTTTCTGAGACGGTCCTGTAAAAGACAAGACAGAGACCACACAACTGGCATGCTGGATTAAAAGCCAAAAATAAGTTTTAAAACGAGATTTAGAAATGTCCTTAACATAACTCCTCCTCAATCAAAAACTTCCCAGAATTTGCTGTCAGAATTTCCCAGATATGGAACTCCAAATCTCACATTATCAAAAGCTCTGGTTCTCTAGAAATTTTTAAAAGAAATGTATCATCTCATTTAATTCATATTTAAAAAATGTCAAGTTTTCTTTGTAGATAAGCCTGTTGGCTTTTTGACCTCTCCTGTCACATTTGTTTTACTATTTTGATTTGCAAGTGTTACTTTTATTGTGTGCAAACTAATACAATAAAATAAAATAAAAAAACAATTTCCTTTTATTATTTTAATTCTATTTTATATTTATTATTTATTCCAATTTCCCATGTCAAATATATTTTTATTTATTTATTTATTCATAAACGTGGACGGACATGCGGCTGCCATGTGTCCGACGGGCCGTGAAGGCAGCATGGCTACCTGCAGCTTTAGCTAGTCTCACCTATCACTCCCGTCCAGCACTGCAACAAACTACCGCGGACAAAATGATCCCGCCGGGGTTCGCTCTCGATGCGCAGACGCCGATCCAGCCCGACGCGAAGCCCGTCAGCCCGGTCTGAGTCCCGTCGCCGTTGCGGCTTCATCTCCGAGTGCATTTAGCGTGAATCTGGAAGAGGAAAAGACAAAGAGAAAAAGAGCTTCAGCAGCTAGAATGGTTTGGGCCTAAAGGGAAGACAAGAGGTGAGCATCCCCGGTGTTTCCTGCTCCCCGCCGCCGGGTGTGAGTGCCCACGACCCGGGGAGGGTGGTGTTGTGTTCGGGGGGGAGTGTTATGGAGCAGTTCCGATGGAAATGAGAGGTTTCAAGAGGCAGGAGCCGCTAGCCCCGGCTAGCATTAGAGCTAACAGATGCAGGTGTTTCTGATCCAGGTGTCTCTTTACCACAATATCAGCAAAATCAGCCCTTAAATCAGGCTGATCTCACTAATGTTGACTGTAAAACGGTACTTATTTACAGGGGACGAGGTTTCAATGTCACTTTTTTAGTCAGGCTGTGAGAAACTAAGACAGAAGCTGTTGTTTTTGTTCCTGTAATAATCACCAACTTAAACCATCACAATCTACACTTATAAACAAAGTTGTGCAATCAGGGAGTGTTGTAAACAGAATCTGCTGCTGGTGTTTTATTGTGATCCTTTATTGTGAAATACTCTGTAAATACTGTGTAAATTAGTTATTTATTTAACTTGTTTTCTGTTTGTCTAACTCAACTCCTGACATTGAAACTAACTCTAAACCCATGCAAATGTCAGCAAAAAAATGTAGTTGTTCTCGTCACATAAGAGAAGTGACTGGTTTCCAGGACATAGTAATAAAGTGTAGTGCAGGAACGCACTCACAAAAGTGTTGTTTTGGTCTAGCAAAGAAAGGGACAGCTGATATATTTTTCTAGGAAGCCATTTTAAGTGGCACAGTTGGGGGAAGGGCAGAAAAAATGCATCATAAGTCTACTGTTTCACTCTTGATCATTTAATGGGCTGAGGTGCATATTTGAGGACGACAGACTCAACACTTTTCTGTGGGGGGAGGGGGTTGTAGATACAGGGACAGATTTGACACTTTGTGCTGGGGCAGCCCAAAGGTCATGAACCCATATGTCACAAACGCTGAAATGGAAACACATCTGCAATCGGTTGGAAGTTGGAACATACAGCGGATGATGTTAGTGAAGTCTTAATGGGAATGTCATTAGAAGAAATGTTCAAGTTTGATGTTAACATGTTTTGTTAAAGTCAAAGAAAACACTTTCTTAATTTATGACATGCTCTGCAGGAACTGTGTGCGTGTGTATTCGCATGTATTGACATCGCTGACCTGTCAGTTACTTCGGGGACAGTCTTCTAACGTGGTTTTACCTCTGGTAAAAACCACAATACAGGGCTCACGTGAAACGTGCAGAGAGGGAAGTGGCTCAGTTGTAACTTGAGACAAGTTGCCTGCAATTGCACAAATAAGAACAATCTTCATCTTTACGTTGAAGTGTGTGAGTGAGTGTGTGCATTATAGATATTCCATAAAGAAATGGTAATGTTAGGTGTTTAACACCACACCGCTGCTGCAGATTCTCGTGTCTTCGATGCTCATCTGAGAAAAGTCTTTCAGATTATTATTTGTTAACTGGGAGCCAAAGTGAAAATCCGGATGTCCATGACATTGACAGAATGATGCAAACACCAATCAGTTAGTGTGAAACACGTTGGAGACCCGTACCATATAGTTTCAGTGTGTGTTGCCTTTTAAAACATCTTTTTTGTAACTTGCGAGGTAAGCAATAAGGGAAGTGATCTTTAGCATAAATGCAGTCATAAAGCATTGAATCGTCACCATATTGGTTTGCCAACAACAATATACCTCTAATCTAGTGGGCTACAGGCATAGACATTACCTGTTGTGACAATTGAATTGTGTACTTTTCAGCTGGTATGAAGCATTAAGTAAAGAAAACGGCGTAACGGCCATTACTGAATGTAAAAAGGTTGTATCGTGCAGAAAGGTCAGTGCATGAAGACCCAGGTGCAGCGCGGCGCTGCCGTCCAACAACACACAGCTTTCTCATAACACAACACAGCTGCTGTGAACACAATTAGGGAATTACTTTTTTAAAGCAGCAAAGGAATTTTTGAAATATTTAGCTCAGCCGGTCCACCTATAGACATGGATGTAAAGTTGTTTTTACAACGATTTCCGCTTTTTGGGGGGGGGTTTTTTGCTTGGTCACACTCATTTTCTCTCCTTTCACTACTCACTTGAGTTTCCTCTGCTGCCATGATGTCCACCGTAGCTGTGTGAGCTGGTGTCGTTGTTGCTGATATGTGACATACTGCCAAAAAGAGATATGCAGATGTAGCAAGTGACAACTGGAACAAGAGTCCAAAGTTACTAGAGCTGGGTATCATCACTGACCTCCCAATACGATTCTGATACACTTGGTCCCAAGACCATACGATTCGATATCGATATTCTAGTTACAATAACGGAATAACGTGATCCTTCCACGCGCTACGTCCAGCCAGAGAAGCCCCACCTGTCTGGTGGAAAGAAGCGGCTCACACCTCAGGTTAAGGAGGAGACCTGAGCTCAGTGCAGCCTCCCTGGGTTGGTAGGATAGGAGCACTGGGGGATAAAATGGGGGGGAAAAAAATCAGGATAAAAAAAAATAATAAATTGGATTACAAAATATATATGTATATATATATATATATATATATATATATATATATTTATAATTAAAAAAAAAATATTTATATATATTTTTTTTAATTATAAAAATATATATATATATATATATATATATATATATATATATATATATATACTGTGTATATATATATTTATAATATAAATATATATATATATATATATATATATATACATTTTTTTTTTAATCGATACTTGGATTTATGTATCGATAATCGTTCCTACACATGTATATCGATAAAATATAGATATTTTTAACCCACCCCTAAAAGTAACTTTGGCTGGTTTTTGCCACCAGTGGGGATGAAGGACTGAGATCTGCATGGCGCCTCTTAAGAGTCAACAAGTATTCATTCAAATTAAATGAAAACTAGTTATTTAACATGGGGGGGGGGGATGCAAGGTTTTTGGACTAAATGACTGTGTAATTAATGTATCAGCTGATGTGGACCAATCACCACGTGAGTAGTCTACAACAATTATACATTATAAAAGTGAATTGTATTGTAGATGTCTAACAACATTTTGTGACACATACGTCTGCTGTGTAGTTGATACAGTTGTAAAACGCTTGCACGTGCATCGGAAGAAGCATCTTAAAGTTTAATGTCCATCCCAATCCTTATTGAAGGACGTACACACTTCCCTATTTCCTCAAATAAAAATGGGATTCAGTTAAAAGCTGCACCGCTCGTAATATCCGGAGGATGTAATGGATACAAATTAATAAAAGAAAAAAAAGGCCAGCATCAATGGAGGCCAGGCCGGAACATGCGGTAGAAAGGAGAAAATAATGCTTACCATTATAATCTGCATGACAAAGACAAAAATAACATATTTTTGTCACATTTATTTTAAACTAATCATTGCTTTTTCTCTCTCTCATTCTGCTGTTCTGAACTGAGTGCAGCGAACTAAATATTCGGTGTGTAGTTATTTCATGGCAATCTAGTAGTTTGTTAGCTCGTTCATTACTTCGTATATCCAGGTTCTTGGCAAAAAGTATGGTCTTTATTTCTGAAATCCATTGCACGATTTACAAATTTTCCATGTACTTGAGGTAAATTCCAGAGGGGGGGAAAAGTCAGACAGCAGGATCTCCTTGCACATCAGGGATTCCCATAGGAATTAATGAAATTCCACTTTGACTGACATGTTAATATGTGCAAATGAGGTGCAAATGTTTGTGTGGAATGCTCCATTTAAAAAAAAGTTTTTTTTTTCTTTCTTTCAGGGGTCAAAATACACTTTACACTACAAGTGCCTGAGTTGCAGATAAAGTCCTAAAAAAAAAAAAAGCAGCAGTTTAGTAGCTCTTTGTTTTTCATGCTGCTTTCACGTTGAGAAGCATGTGACTGCACGATGGCTGGGTTTCAGTGTAAACACTCAAGCACCTATGCAGGAAAGTGAGCGAGGAAAGTTAGATTACTGCCAGATGTCAGTTTTGTTACATTATATGCATACTAAAAAAATGCAAGTGACTGACACAAACGAAGCATTAGTAATGTGCGTGCTCTCCCTGTGACGCAGCTTGCTGTGAAATACGCTTCACTTCCTGTTTAAGTTTTGCCCAGAGGCCTTAGTTCAACTGTTTCCTCTGTCGCCAAGGCAAAGGGCACATGCTCTTGTCAAGATGTTTTGGTGATTTGTTTGTCCGTTCCAGACAGAATGGAGGGTGCATGTTTTCTTTGGCTTTGACACGGCTAGTGTTCAGTGCAGTTGTACTACGGTGGCACTTGGGCTTTTGCTAGCCTGTTTATTTCGGAAATGAAGAGTGGCGAGTTTCATCCAGTTCTACAACAGCTCATACACAAGATTGTATGCCTGTGATTCAAAATTGAACATTTTGAAGTCACTGATTGAATTAACAAAAGCCCTAATTAAATTCAATCCAATTCAGAATACTTTAATAATCCCCGAAGGGAAATAAATGAAGACTGATTCTTTGTCGTGTCTCATCATCTGCATATTTTTGGTTGATTGGATTTCAAGTGAAAAATTTTAATCATCAGGTTTTTGTTTTGTAAAGATGTCACAGTTGTGTCCATAGTTAAAGTTTTTGCAAGCCTATAATCAGATATTATTTCCTTTTTAAATACGAGCCTTGTCAAGAGTAAGTTGCTTAAATACTCTCATGCAGCTTTCCAGTTTAATTAGTTTGAATCTAATCAGACATCAGCAAATCTCTCTCGCTCTCTTGCTCTGTCTCTCTCTCTATCGCCTTTTTTTTTTTTTTTAAATCTCACAAGACTGTTGCTCACACAGCAGAAAAATATGCTGCTCACTGTGTGCTGACCTCTTCCATCTGTTCTACGGCTTTTGTTCTCTAGGATGAGAGTTAAGCTCTCATGTGGGTATATAGTCCTGTGAAGGTGAAACTCATTAAGGCCATTTCGTTTCACAGAACTGGCACAGATCCGGACTGTGAAATACCTTGTGCTTGTTTAGAAAAAGTACATTAACAGCCGTTGTCATACTCTGCCACAACAGCAAGCTGTCTCGTAAAGATTAATAAAATTTATTTGGGGACAGTATATTTTGTGTTTTGTGTTATGCAAGAAATAAAACCTGTATATGTAATATAAATGGTGAAATAACCAGCAGATTTGATGGATATAGAAAATGCAGTTTGGATGATTTTATGTTACGATTGATTCGTGTTATGCATTTTATGTGCTGCTTCTGCAAACTTAAGCCCCTCATGCTGTGCTTTAGCTCTGGATTCTACAAAGATTAAATCATGCAGTTTTATTCTTCAATATCTGGTCTCATAATTCTAGGGCTGCAATTAATGATAGTTCGTCTCGAGGACTGACCTCCTACTTTGGACATGAGAAACCATAAATTCCTAATAAAAAAGCAAATACTGGCTAAGATAACAATTTGCATCATTGCCCTTATTGCTGATTCAGATTTTGAAATAATTCTGATTAACTTTACATGTTGATCAACTATTTGATTAGTCAAGCCTTTCCACGTGCAGCTGTACTTCACTCTTATTCATATGTGACAGTTATTTAGCGCAAGTTATAACTAATGCAGAGGTATACGTTTTGCATTTTATTTGTGAAAGTTAGTCTAAAACTGTTTTTACATGTTAAAAAGTAAAAAAATGCATTCAAAATGTTGCAAAATCCCCAAATTTGATTGACTTCTATGCAGGCTCAGGGGTATTACTTGGCCAGGTTTGCTGTTGATATCAGAGTTTGGGTCGTCCCTGCAGTTTTATTGGATTATGTAAAGTTTTGGTTGGGTGATTATGATTTCTAAAATGATTAAATAACTGAGGAAGAGTTGTACAAATCTTGGAAGGAGATCATGTTATGGTTCCACCTCCTCACCTTTTCCTCACCCCACCTCACATTTTAATCAGATACAGGTTTGGACTTTGACTGCACCATTGCAACACATTGATTTCTTTTCTTTGTCAGACATACTGTATTAAATTTTCTGGTGTGCATGGGTCGTTTACCTGTTGTTGTTGTTGTGTGATCCATTTCATGCAGACTTTGTCTTTTGGACAAATGGCCTGGCATTACACTATAGAAAAATCTAGAAAACTACAGAGGATTTCACCCCCTCCATTATGCTTGACAGTTCGTGTGATGTTTTTGTGCTGATATGCAGTGTTTCATTTTCATCCAAACATTCTGTGCATTATTGCCAGCGTTTTCAAATTTAGTTTAATTCGATTTTATACGTATAGGATCTGTTACAATCCAAGTTGTCTCTAGTTTTTCCAGAGGCCCAGAGCATGACCCCCGAGCAAATATTACATAAACAATGGCAGGTAAAAACGCCCCTTTTATGGGAGAAAAAATCATGAGCCAAACAGTTGCATGGAAAAAATTCCCCTTTTAAGAGGGAAGAAACCTTGAGCAGGACCGGGCTCATAAGGGGGGACCCTCCTGCCGAAAGCCAATCCCGCTAGAGCAGGAAAAGAGAGAAAGATAAGAGAAGAACAGGCAGAGGAAAGTCGCATATATTGTCAATGTTACAAAGCACAAGATATAGTACTTGTCATTATCTGTTACCTGGAGAACTAAAGCTCTGTCTCCAGAGCGGTCCGGTCCGGGCCGGTGTGGTCGGGTACACGGTTTTGTGTTTCCATTATGAAAGGGTCCCGTACAACCGTACCAAACCCCACCATTCCGGGCGCCCTCTAGTTGTAGGAAAATGGTACGGTTAGGGCGGAGCTACTGGTGGCACACAATATAGATTGGTGGATAGAAAAACGTCACTGCTCACGACAAAAGCAAAGCACAAAACAAAGGTTAAGTTGCCATTCTGTCGACATTGGAAAGATAATAGGAAAAGGATGCCTGCAAATACCAGTAAGATCTGGTCGGCTCTGGAACCACAAAGTTTCCTAGATATAGCGTTATTCCTGTTGGATGTTCCAGCATTGTTGTTGTTTGTTGTTGTATGACACCACACTAGGCATGTGGTCTAAAGCCTGCATGCTCACTGGCGGTCTGACCTGCAGTGGAAACACTCACTTGAATTGGCTGGATTCTTCTAACCCAGAGGTCGGCAACTCTCTAGTGGCTCCTGGAGCTTTTTCAAAAATGTTTGACCTTTTTTTCTTTTTTTTTCTTTTTTTCTTCTTCTTTTTTTCCTTTTTTTCTCTTTTTTTCCTTCTTTTTCCTTTTTTTCTCTCTTCCTTTTTTAATCTCGACATTTTGACTTTTTTAATCTCGACATTTTGACTTTTTTCTCGACATTTCGACTTTTTTCTCGACATTTCGACTTTTTTCTCGACATTTCGACTTTTTTCTTGAAATTGTACTTCAACATTAATCTCGACATTTCGACTTTTTTTCTGAAAATTTTGACTTTTTTCTCAAAATTTGACTTTTTTCTCAAAATTTTGACTTTTTTTCAAAATTTTGACTTTCTTCTCGACATTTTGACTTTTTTCTCGACATTTCGACTTTTTTCTCGAGATTGTACTTCAACATTAATCTCCACATTTCAACTTTTTCCTCGAAATTTCGACTTTTCTCAAAATTTCGACTTTTTTCTCGACATTTGGCCTTTCGCCATTTGCCTTCAGTCTAAGGCTGATACAAGACTTTTTGCGGCTCCACATATTTGTATTTTGTGTTTTTGGTCCAATATGGCTCTTTCAACATTTTGGGTTGCCGACCCCTGTTCTAACCCTTCTGTACTATACCAGCCCTAAACCCAACTGCTCAGTGGAAACCTTAAGAGGAGCTTAAGAGTTCTACGTACCTATAGTTTTATTTGGATCCCCATTAGCTGCAGCAAAACTGCAGCTATCCTTCCTGGGGTACGACACATAATATACAGTACATGACAAAAAATTAAAAGCAAACCTAAAGAGGTAGTAAAGAAAAGAAAAAAGTAAAAAAAAAAAAAAAAGGAAATTCTACTACAAAATATACTTTAGATTTCTGTCAAATAAGACCAGTGCTCCTTTTGACACTCACATTAAGGTTACAGTCATTCCGTTAAAATTTGGATATAATGCATTACAATACAAAATCATACCTTCTTTAAATAGCATCAACCAATTCAAACAATGTATAGTCATCGACAATGCGTTTAAGTTAGTTAGTTTAAGATAAGTAATGATCACTTATCGTAACTTGAACCAATGACCATTTTTAGTAAACCAATTTACCATTTACCAATTTAATAATAATTAAATGGTTAATAATTAAATCATTTAAAGTTTTATATGTATTTATTTAACCTATGACTGATACATGGTTAGTTAATGCACTACAGAGACAACTATATAAACACATCTACAGCAGACACTGAGATGGTCAGAATGTCATTATATATCTAACAAAGACATCTATATAGACGGGTGGAAACACTGGGATGGTCAGGGTGGAAAGTTTTTACCTGCCATTGTTTATGTAATAATTGCTCAGGGGTTTATGTTCATGTTCATGTTCTGGATCTCTGGAAAGCGTCTAGAGACAACATCTGTTGTATTAGATGCTATATAAATAAAATTGAATTGAAACGCAGGTAAACATGCAGCTCTGGAAGCTCTGGCCTGCAAACATACAAAAGAGAAAAACAGTGGGCAGACAAGACAATGGACTACAATTCTGCTTTGAGATACTTATAATTAATAACTGTGGATTGAGCTGATTAAGAGGGTGAGGGGCATCACTCAGGATCATGTTGGTGTCCCCCTGCAGCCTATAGCAGGATGTTTAAGAAAAACCTAATCTATTCTTGTCCTGAAACTGCAGCTATGACTACTGGCACTAACACATTAAAGTTTACACTAACTAGGGCTTTACTAAACAAAAATGTCGTATTCTGTTTTTAAAGGTGGAGGTGGTGTCAGCCTCCTTAACCCAGATTGGAAGTTGGTTTCCTAGTAACGGTGTCTGATAGCAGAAGTCGTGTCTACCTGTGTCAGGAAGGCATCTGTCTTGAGTATTGTCCACTTTTGAGCAATGATGGACTGCAAAGTGTTTGGAAAAACATTAATAACCCTTTCCAAATTGATGGACTGCAGTGTTGTTTTTATGAGAGTATCACTAATTTCTTACCAATGTGTTATTATTGCACACCTTAATGATCCAGACCAGCAAACTACTGAAATCTTTACTTTTTAGGAGGTACTCACACTTGCAGATGATCAATTGTTAAGTGCACTTTATTAGCACATTGATGTATGCCATCTAAATAAAGCAAACGTCCTACTGTATGTCTTTGAAATTCCCAGTTCTTACTTAAATTCTTAAATTGGGATACATGACACATTACAGCATTTAGACCTGACACTGACTTGGAGCCGAAGAGGTGACTGTACATTTTTGAGAAAAAGAACTGAAAGGAAACAACAACTTAGCATAGTTTAGTATCAGGTAAACAGAGTCATGTCCTTAAGGTCCTTCTTGACAGGCTGGATGTTCCCAGTGTTGAGCTTGAATGACGCTGCTTCTTTGGCAAGATAATTGAGGTTTATGCGTCATGTTCCATAAACAATGTGGCAGAAAAAGTACCCTGAACAATGTGTAAACTGAGTCAAAGCTGCAAATGAGAGAATTGCGGGTGTGTGAGATGAGCTAGACATTGTTTAAGATAGGGTGCAATTTAGTTGTGGTAAAGGATTCATTAACTCCAAAATCCAGTTGGGTGCCCAACTATTTTTGATCTGCTTGAAAAAGACAGTCAGCCACTGACTTTTTTCTCTCTTTTTCTCCCCCTCCCAGTTTGAATTTGATGAAGATGTTATGGTCTTTTTAGTAAAATATATGCAGAGTTTTATCCCAATTTTTGTGTCATTTGTTGAGGAGTTTTTTTCCCCACTAACAATTCTTCTCACCTCTTGGTTACACATTTCTTTAGTGTAAAGCAGAATCCCCCCCTATATTAACATGTCTAAGTTGGTAAATACACAACAATCACAGCTCTAGGCCGTGATTGGTAAGAGCTAAAGGCTCCCTTTGATTCAGATAATAGGCGCCTGCTGAGTAGAGACATTCCAGGCACTGAGTCAGTTAAAATGCTTGAAACCTGCCGGAATGACGGATATAAGCAGTTGTTTAGAGAACATGCCAACTGGAGCTTAAGTCTTCTTTTGATATGCTAATTGTAACTAATCTGAAAATACAGAAATTATTAAAAGATCTTACTTTGTCCATTGGACTTTATTCTCTTGAAACAGCCAAGTACTTTTATAGAAAAGGCACAAAGAAAGTATGCATGATGCGTTTGTGTATTCTTACAGGGAAAATAGTTTTCTAGTGAAAATTATTAGATTTAATTGTTGCCAAAAGTCACTGCTTGATCAAAGTATATTTTTGGAGTCAAATTTCTCAATGTCTACAGGTCTTAAAATGGATGTGGCCATGAAAGCAGCCCTCAGTAGTCTTCCCCAAACAGCTGCTAATAGGGAAAGGTTTACAGGATTTGAACGGGCGCCCACTCTTGAATTCCTGCAGTCAGCAGGTTTGCTTCAAAAGCACCAGGGGTGGTGGTGCCGGCGCTCCATCTGTACTCATTTCTGCTTCTCTTATTAACTTATCTTCTGTATGTGCTGAAAGAAATCACCTATGATGAGTGACATTTGTTATTTAAAAAAAGCTGACAAAACAATGTACTTTGTTTTGTCTTGTATTACTATCATTTTTTTATATATAAATAGTTTGGTAAAATTCAAATTTTATATATATTTATATATATATATATATATATATATATATATATATATATATATATATATATATATATATATATATATATTAGGGGTGTAACAATATATTGTGCCACGAAATTTCGCAATACAAAAACGTCACGATACGTGTCGTGGAGGTGACAAACTGTATCGCGATATTGGGTTATTAATATTAATCTATTGTGTTGACTAGTAACGCGCATCCGACCGCACGTGCCGACCACGCCTCGACCCGCGGACCAGAATCTTCCTCCGCTCAGAAGAAACTAGTACCGTTTTGGTCCCGATCACGGGACTCTTGCAGGGTTTTGAGCTCTGAACTTTTACTGATGTAAGGCTGGTGTAGAGTTAAGCCTTACCTTATTAAATTAAACCTTTTTGGGGTCGTGAGTAGGATAAACACGGGGACAATTTCTCCTGAGTTCCAGTGTACTTTAATGTCCCTCAACAGTGTAGGATTTTAGAACATCAACACAGCACCTAGTGCCGTACTGTGGCGTATCACTCCGCCCAATCTAAAACAGACTAATCACTACAGATAAACTGACTAGTGTCATTATAGTCCCTGATTTACATCAGAATATAAAGAATATATTTATAAAATAATCAACCCTGAATTACCAAAATAACCTTTTAACAAAAATAAATCTCCTCTTACACTTATAAGGTGAGCATGAATCAATCTTTTTTTATGATGTAAAATTGTATGTATTTATTTACTTTTATTTATTTAATTTTAGTTGTTAAATTTCTGGAAAAGAAAAAAGTCAAATCATACATGAGAGAAACTATTCAGTTTGTGGCAAAATATTTGTACTTGTGTGAAACTGAAGATGCATAATGCAAACCTGACATTTACTTTTAGTTCAGTTTGTGGAAAATGGTTGGCCTGGCTTTCTCTTTAAAACTTAAACAGTTATAAAGCATTACAAACTGTAACAATAGGGCAAACACACAGCATTGTTTTGTATTTTGTGTCTTTCAAATAAAAGACATTTTTTTCCAGTCACATGTTCCTCATTCAAGGTTGTTAAAAAAATACTGCTATAATATCGTATCGTTATCGTGACCTTAATATCGTGTATCGTACCGTATCGTGAGATTAGTGTATCATTACACCCCTAATAAATAAATAAATAAATATATATATATATATATATATATATATATATATATATATATATATATATATATATATATATATATATATATATATATATATATATATATATAATGTGTGTGTAATATGCATTAACAGAGGGTAGGGTTTTTTTGTGTGAGTGTGTTTCCTTCACCAGCCCTCTTGCCAGTCTACAGTCTGGTCTATATTGTATTGGTCCCGCAAGAAAAGGTGAAAACGAATTTAAAAATTCTGGCAAAGAGGACTTAGATCACCAAAAGTGGAACGTGAAAAAGTAGGAAAGAAAAGACAAGACATTGATGGGTGCAGTTTGGTGAGCGTGTGATGTGTTGTAGTGTGTGAATGAAGATATAACGTGTTTATGTTTTAGAAAAAGGAGACATAAGACAACCAGGTATTTACAAACAGAAGAGGACAGAGAAAAGTGGGAGGAGTATTCTGTTTATCATTGATTACATTTGGTGTGTGACGTGCGTGCTGTGTGTGCAGTGTGTTTGGGATGCATGTAGACCTGTGAGTATATTTAACAACTTGATCAATCTGTTAGAAACACCATGAAGTCTTTGAGGCTGTTTCAAGAGTTCAGAGTATTTACTTCCCTCTTCAACTCTGAAATTACGTTAAGGGAGGTATAATACCACAGTATTCATAGTCTCAGTTTTCACACAAGAACAGTTCAAGGTGTTATTGCAAATTTAACTTGGCCTTTTAGGTAGGCCAGTAGGTGACTGAAGTAGGCCAAGCATAGACTGGATCAGCTGAAAATGTACCCTCTCACTTCCTTTCCACCTGGATAAACTGCAAGTGTGGGCAATGTAATTAATTAGCCTTTTTATCAGCATGTGATAAACGTTACTGGGGTGGGATAGCCAAGTTTCAGCAGTGTTTCTGTTTTTTTGACTAATTACACCAATGGGATTTCTGTGTAAAGGTCGACCACTTGTCAAATTACCAGCTGATACCATGCGTGGAGCAGTATTTAAAAAATGGCTGCAGCAGTTCTGGCTTGGGCCACTTTGAACGTGATGCATAAATGATTAGATTACTGGAAAGCAGTCTGAATGGTTTTAATATTCACATTAAAATGCATTGGTGCACCTCAGACAGGAGGGGATTTCCTGTCTGGGTAGTTGATGCAATGTTTGGAGTCTAAACTTTCTTTGTTCCAACCCAGTCCGGTACCATTGCACAGCCTTATACACATGTAACTGAAAAAGTTCTTGTAAGTATAAACATACATCATGGAAGTGACTAAAAATGCAATGTGCTTTTAGGGCTAGTATTAAATTAAATAGTTGCCACATCATAGCTGATCACGACAGCAGAGCTTTTCTCAGTTCTGTGTCTTTCAAAACATGTTTAACTAAGCCAGATACAGGAATGCTTCAAGTTCAAGCTTTGTTTTCCACTTTGTTTCTCTCTTTTCTCCTTTGCAGTATTTTGTAAATGACTAAAAACTACTTAGCAGAACTGAGATTGTAACAGTGTATGAATTTCACATTATGTACATATTTCCCGAAAGTGAAACGGGGATGTGTTGCGGAAGTGTCGTTATTTTTAGCCCTTTTTTTTGTTGAAAAATGTCTTAATGAACAAATGAAAGTAGTAATATTTATCGTAAATTAGATGACTGTGACAGTTAAAATGAAGGCCATGAAACTAAACTCTTGAGGGGAAATGTTTAGCTCAGCGTGATAAGCAGGCGCACCGTGTACAGAGGCTTTAGTCCCGGCCTGGGACGCTTTGGTGCGTGTCTTCCCCACCTCTCTTTGACCACCTTTTCCTGTCTCCACACTGTCAATAAAGGCCTCTTGAGCGAGGAAAAAAATTACAAAATAAATTTGAAGATAAACTCTTGGTTGGTTGTTTCAGTCAAAAACCTAAATTAAGTTTGCATCACAAGTAATTGAATCAAACAACCAGCTTGTGACATAACAGGAAACCTGTGGAACTAGCAGTGAAATGGCATGATATGAACAGTTTAGATTCCAGATAAACATTGTTGCAACATGTCACAGTTGACAGCCTGTGTCATCATCTTGTGTTGGACGTAAATGTGCCATGTTTGTTACAACCAGCAGTCTGAAAACCTGCACACTGTTTCTTTAACAGGCTTCAGTGCTGCTTTGCCTTGTTCTCTGGGCATAATGAGGGGGGTGAGAGGGAGGGAGGGCCCATGTTGCAGAATAGGTGAGCTGTAATTGGCTGGATCTCACTGAGGGCAGTGACATCACACGGAGGAGAGGCCCTGTGGTGTAAAATAACATCTCCTTTTATGGATGGAGGTAGACAGTGCCATTTTCAGAGAGAGGTAAGATTTATTCTCCTCTTAGAGATTCCTCTTTGCAGTTGACCCACAAACACGCTCTCTTAAAATGTGATTTGTAAGACTGTCTTTAGACCAAGCTTGCCCTTACTTAAATGTTATTCTGTTTTTACCATAGATTTAATGATCTTTGCTTTGAGTCTGACATACATTTGCTATTTACTCCAGTTACACACCTACACCTTTTGTTATTTTGCTTATTTGCTTTTATATCTTAAAATAGTAATTACATACAGTATAGAGATTGTGTGAGGCGTTTTCTCACACAATGCTTTCCACTTCTAAGTACATTTTTCTTAATGAATCCCTATAATGCCGCCTTTCACATCTACTCATTGTAAACACTCAGACTCATCCTGACTGTTTCCTTTTTTCTTTTTGATTCTTCATTCATGATTCAGTCTCAGAGTAGAAAAACAATAACAAAAGCTGCTCAGGCCTGTAGACTCCAGCTAGCATGTGACCACCCCCGCTGCTGCAGGACGTGGTATCTCCCTAGATTGAGCAGTCACCTCCCCTCCCTGAATCAGATTTGTCTCCACTCCAAGGAAATACACTGCACCTTCGAGTTGAGTTAAAGAGACTGGAGTTTCACTTTTCCAGCTTCCCACAGACACCTATAGTGAGAAAGAGTCAGGTTGTCTCCACTGGAGGAGGTTGGCGGACAGGTTTAGGCTGAGAAGTCATGAGGAAAATACTTCTAAGTTCCTGGGAGATCCTCTGAGCTCCTCCCCTCCTCCTTCCAATGTTTCAGTGGCTGGGGCCATGGCCTCTCAGTCAGGGTAAGAAATGCACCAACTAGTTGGCTGCTTCATTCGCTTTGTCTGCTAAATATAAAACACTTTTTTTTAATTATATCAGAGACAGAACATTGTTTTGAAAGTATCTGCATTGTGGTTGTGTCCCAAAGCCCAAATTTTGTAGCTGTGGTTCTCAGATAGCAATCAGTTTTTCCTTCTTTTTTTTTTTCTTTTTTTCCTAGCTTGTGTTTGAGACATGGCCTGGCTGTTATGTTGCGAGTTAGAAAGACAGAGATGAGCTGATTAAGTTTTGTACAGAATGAACTGTCTTCTCAACTCTGGAGACTTTGACCTTTTCAGTTTGGCACACTATTGAATCACAACAATAAATGTGGCTGCCCATTACACAATGATGATGTTTTTTAAACTTGTGGAAGAAGTGATTTGCATAGGCCTGTTTTTTTTTCTCTCTAATTTGGAAGAAATCTACTTATCCAAGCATACTATTTTAGTTCTAGATCAGTCCAGAAGTATTTAAGCGTTTTGAAAAAGCTAAATTTATAGGACTGTAAGTTTAAGCATGTAACATAAAAGTTATGTTTAGTTTGGTCTGGATTTTTTGCAGAAAATTGATGTTGTTGGAACCTGTCTTTTATTTTATTTATGATGTACAAGTAAATGGTGACCAAGTTTTCGATTCAAAGTCATGATTTTATGTTAAAGTTTTGTCTACTGCATTAAGAAAGGAAGAAATGGTATGCTCAAATCAGACACAATCAAATAGACAGTGACAACCATACATCTGTTTTCTATACCTGCTTCTTCCTGTTCAGGGTCACAGGGATCTGTTGGACTGTACCAGCTCTCTTTGGGTGAAAGGCAGGGACAATGACAACCATCTATAGCTATAACTTTGAAAGTAAGAAATTTTGCATACGTCTTTTCCTTTAGGAGGACATCATAAAAAAAGATGATCTTTTTGTACCTGAGTGTAAAATTGTCAGAAGTGATAACAAGCCAAAAACATGCCATCACAGACCATGTTTCATGTAGGGTAATTTGGATCATAATGATCTCAGTCAGTACATATAACCGATGTTAGAAAAAAATCTAATTATTGCATTCCACATATGTTGTGAATATGTTCATTTCTGCTGTAAAGTTTGACATTTTAACTTGTGTGTCAATGGAGATTGACTTGGTTTTGGAGCCAGCCTCGTACCATGGACTGTATAACACAATGGATGAAGCATTGGGTCATGTGACCCATTGGTTTCTGAAGAGCAGTTGTGAAACTATTTTGCAGCCATGTTGCTCGAGATGCTGATGAGAAGACGTCGACCGTACGTCAATCAAAGTTAGCTTAGGCTCACAGCTCCTTAAGCCGAACCCTGCCGAAATATCTGCAGAGCTGCTGTCGGACGTTTACAGGAGAATATACCATTAAACATGTTGACTCAATGGTGAAATCAAAGATGACTCGTTTAGATGACGCTGGGTGAATACAAATGGATGGTTGCTTCTCTATAATATTGGATGAGGACATTATAACGGCTAGTCATTGGCTGAGCTGACTGTCAGTCAGTCAAATTTGAAATAAATGTAATACTTTTATATAAAATATATATATATATATATATATATATATATATATATATATATATATATATATATAAAATTCACTCCCCTCATACCCCTTTCCCACCAAACCGGTTCCAGGGCTGGTACTGGTTTACAACTCGTTCAAGCTGTAAACCAGCTGAGAACCGGTTTTGTTTTTCCATAGCTCGGGTGCTAAGGGGAGCCACGTCAGTTACGTCACTGCAAACGTCAGTTAAGTCGCTGCGTTTGCATTGGTGCGGAAGTTGAAGCAACAACAACATATTTGCTCTAATACGGACTGGTTCCCCGTAGCACAGACAAGTCGTCTCCTCCTCAGACCACTGCTGCTTTGCTGCATCCATATTCATTTGTCGCTTATTTGAAAATGTCGCCGTTTCCCAGTCTTGCTATTGCCGTTGGTCTTAACAACTCCGCCCCCTCCGCTGACGTAAGCGGTTCCTTCCTCGAGCCCAGCAAAGAGTTAGAGCTACCTTGGAACTGTTTTTTCTGGCCCGGAGCCAGTTCTTTGTCCGTGGAAACAGAAAGCCAGTTCCAAACTCAGCCCTGGCCAAGAACCAGCCCTGGAACCGGTTTGGTGGAAAAGGGTTATCAGTATTGTCATGGATGTGAAGTCCAACGATCGGGGCCACAGCAGTTTTTTGAACCAGGCTGTAAATATGTTCATGTTGCTTTAAAGTTGGACATTTTAGCATCAGGATTCAATGGAGATTAACTTGGTTTTGCAGTCAGTCGAAGAACTGCGACGATTCTTAGGCCCTGTCCCAATCCCCCCACTACCCCTACTTTTCAGCCCTACCCCTAAATTTTGCGCGTTTCCGTGAGGGTAGTGGTGTCCCAATTCCTCTTTCCAGCTAGGGGGAGTGCACATATCTAGGGGTCTAGGGGCCCTACAGAGCGAGGGTTTTCCGACGCTCCCTAGCTGACCTAGGGCCAGAAAAATTTCCCAGAATGCTTTTCGTCGTCATTTGCGGAATGAATTAAAAAAAAAACATGGCGGACATTTCTTATTTTTTTAGTGAATAAAATCAATATTTTGAGTTAGTTTCTGCATAAAAATGTGTTTTGATTACATTTCTAGCGAGAAATATATATTTTACTTTCATAATATTCACTCAGTGAATGTACATAATCACTCGTTTGCTCGTTGTTGCGAAGTCTTTTTCAAACCTCGCCAGAATAATGGCTGATTTATGGTTCCGCGTTACACCAACGCAGAGCCTACGGCGTAGGTTACGCGGCGCCGTACCCTACAGCGTACCCTACGCCGTAGGCTCTGCGTCGATTTAACGCAGACCCATAAATCAGCTCCCGAGCCGGCAGTTCTCATGCCGAAATTTTCGGATCAGATTTCTTAACAGCCATTATTTGGATAAACTGAGCCCAGGTTGGGGATCTTAACGGTTACTTTTACGCCTGAAAAAATATTAAAACTTAATAAAGTGGCATATTAACAGCGCTACAGCGGAAATTAAAACAGCTTTTAGCTCTCAGCTTCCTGATATGGTGTGACGTTTGTGCAAACGTAACTACGCAGTCGCTTACGTACCCGAATGTAAACCACGCAGTGACGTAGCAAGCAAAATTTAGGGGTGGTGCTGAAAAGTAGGAGTAGTGGGAGTATTGGGACAGGGCCCTGGGAAGATTTCAAGTGCCCTAAAATGTGTGGCTTCTTTTTTAGGGGTAGTGGTAGAAAGTAGGGGGTGTATTGGGATTGGCCCTTTGTTCAGCGTGAGCCTTAACGCAGAAGTAAGATGGTTGGCGCTTGGGCCTGGTCAACCGATGAGCTGGGTTTCCTTCTTCCTCGTGTTTGTTTTTGGTGACACTGCCCCCAAACAAGCAGGTTTTGTAACTGCTTCACATTGTGGTTTGATCTGCTCTTAAAAGTGCAGTGTGAAACTCAACCAGCCCAAATGAAAGTGTGACATTTTTCAGCATTCCCTACCCAGTTGAACCCAGTCCCTCTGACTATCCTGTGAATGTGGCCTTAATCCCTGCATGTAAACATTGAGCCGGACTGGACCAGGCCTCTGCACCCTGGACATGTTCCACAGCTGCCACCTCGGGCCTTGACCTGGCTTTACTGCAAGAGGCCCGTACACAACGATACAGGATGTACCAAACGTACAGAGCTATTACTCTGTCAAATTCACTGGTCACCATTTCTCCCAATTTGTTGCCAACAGTTTTCTCTGTTGTTTGTGACACAATAGGAAAATGTGAGAAGCCGGATTCTAACAAGCTGAAAACGAGCACCGTCACCACCTGTCATGGCTGAGTGTGACATGCTTTTGTTGGTAAATGGGTTTAACTTCACATGCATGTATATTGGGACAAAGAACAGAGTCCATTTAAACAGCATACTTGAGGCACAGCTTGACGAAGCTGTGCCTGTAAACATGCTTACTAACTTCATTAGGGTTGAAACCAACACATTCAAGGGCTGCAAGGATTAGCTGATATAATTGATCACATCAATTAGAAAATTAGTTTTTTTTTTTTTATAGCATCAACATCTAACGTAAAACAACATGTCCCAGCAAGTCAGATATTTCTACCTCAGGTAAAGGTTCATTTGGAACTGCAGTGTATATTGGAGGTGTGGGGCAATATGCTTTCCATTATCTGTAACATGGACTGGATGTAGCGTGCTACAAAAGACGAAGATAATTGCACTAATGACAACAGGAAGGGGGGAAAGGACAAATCTTGAATCTTTTCAGTGACCTATGTGATGTTGGTGAAGGTGCTGAGGACTTGCTTGCAGTGCAATTACATCAGGCATCTTCTGTCCATATCCTCCACTATACATTCGCAGATGGGTGACCACTGGTATATGTAAAATAAATCAAAATGTATGTGTGTTTTGAGTTCACAGTTTAGACACGCGTACCTTTTTCCATTATACAGTCTTCGACTCCACTCTACTTGGCTCGACTCTACTCACCTTGATCTTAGTCGTTTTCCATTATAGTTCAGTACCACTTTAATGTGGCTCTCAAGCCTGAATTATGGTTTTGCGTCAACCCAACGCAGAGCACACGCCGTCGCCGTCCCTTCGGACTTCTCCGTCACTCCATTTCTCCACGGTGTGACCGCTAATTCGCAATCTTTTCCTGAATGGTTTATCCGACTTTTTCCGGTCACAGTAAATCAAACAGATAAGGACAACTATTGTGCAAAAAACCAAAACAAAAAAAATCACACATACGAAGAAAAGAGCGCTGAAAGTTCACGACTGCTTCAAACCGGAAACCGGAAATGCGTAGCTACCAAGTGAACCAATCACAGCCCTCTTGTCTGCGTTTGGTCTGCGTCGCCTCCACGCGTAGTTACAATTTTTGGGAGGTTCACGTCAGTGACGGCGTCAGTGACGGCGTCAGTGACGGCGTCAGTGACGGCGTCAGTGACGGCGTCAGTGACGGCGTGTGGTCTGCTTCGACACGTACCCTACGCCGTAGGCACGTCGTCGTTTTGACGCAGAACCATAACTCAAGCTTCAGGCCCCATCAAGCCCCCTCTGGATGCCACGAGGCACAGAAATGTGTGGACTTCCTCATTGCACCACAAACTAGGTTTGCTTGCCATTTTTCGCTGTACCAAAGTTTAGTTGTAAACATCGCGGTTGCTGTTGCCAGGTTGTAAATATGGCGGGTGTTATGAAAAACAGGTTTTTTTCTTGTTTTAACATATATAAAGTAGTCTCCCCTCAGCCTGCCAACTCAGAGAAGCAACCAAATTCTGCAGTGTCTGTACAGCCGCCCGGATGAGCCGTCCAGTGGGATGTGGATCTACGAGCCAATAAGATTCTGATCCCTTTCGTTACGTAACGAAAATGCGATTTACATAGTTTGGCCTTTGATGCGTGAAACCACACCCACAACTAGCTCCGCCGGCCGGAGCTTAAGCCATTTTTTCGTAGCGGTGTATCGCGTCATTCAGGCAGCCAATCAGCACAGAGCCTCATTATCATAGCCCCGCCCACTCAGAATCCTGCATAGATAATGAGGTTAGAGAATGGGATGATAAAGGCCCAGTCCTAAATCCCCCCCAGTCCTACTTTTCAGCCCTACCCCTAAATTTTGCGCATTCCTGTGAGGGTAGTGGTGTCCCAATTCCTCTTTGCATCTAGGGGTAGTGCGGAAAACGAGGGTAGTGTGTAAGAATCTGTCCCTTCAGAGCGAGGGATTTCAGATGCTGACTAGCTGACCTAGGGCCAGAAAAAATTCCCAGAATGCTTTTCGTCGTCATTTGTGGACTAAATAAAAAAAAAAACATGGCGGACATTTCTTATTTTTTAGTGAATAAAATCTATATTTTGAGTTAGTTTCTGCATAAAATGCGTTTTGATTACATTTCTAGCGAGAAATATATATTTTACTTTCATAATATTCACTCAGTGAATGTACATAATCACTCGTTCACTCGGGTGGTGCTGAAAAGTAGGGGTAGTGGGAGTATTGGGACTGGGCCCTGGGAAGATTTCAGGTGCCCTAAAATCTGTGGCTTCTTTTTTAGGGGTAGTGTTAGAAAGTAGGGGGTGTATTGGGATTGGCCCAAAGACATGGCTCAGAGGCTGAATTTCTAATTTATTTAGCAAAAACAATCAAAAGCTTGTTTTTAGGACACTCAAGGCCTGTTTAAAATAGGTATTAGATGCCATAATAGCTCTCCAGACTCAGAGACGTTACTCTCTGGCCAATCAGTGTCCTGCAGCCTGTGATGTTTTCAGCCAAACCCAGCTCTGTTAGAATCCCGGCCATGTAGGTTCGTAGAAAGGAGGTACTAACCGGTACAATCACATAGTTGAGCCGAGACTTTACTAATGGAAATGACCTATTATTCTTGGCGAGTTTAAATCAGGACGTGATGCTTCACCCTCACTAATTTGGCCTCCTGCTCGGGTACAGATCCAGTGAGCAGCAGTAGCCAAAGCCATATTTACATGTATACATTCATGGTAGGGGTTGAACGTATTTATTGATAAGTTTGTGATCAGTGTACATGAAATAAAAACAAAACTGGTTGTTTGCAGAAACTTGCACATCAGTAACATCGCCCATGTTTTTGTCTAGAATTTGGATTCTAAAGTAATTCTTACTTTAGTCAAAGCAAAAGCACACTTTGATTCTCCTCGTTACTATTTTAGATTCATCTTTTCCTAATTTGCAAGGAATTTTTTGTTTTTCTGATTTCAGAGAGGCAGAGTAAAACAGGCTTCTGGCTCTTAAATACTACATTTCGCCCTTCAGCACATTGTTTCTGGTTACAATCATCCGCAGCATAAGACACTTGAGCCTAACATCTGATTTCCTGTAGAGCTGCACCACAGGATGACAGAGTCTCCCCCCATTACTCAGCAACTGAAACACCACCGGTCAAGTTAGTGGGCAGAATGGATATGGGCAGTGTTTACAAACCTTCCTGCAGCTTGGGCGTTTGATTAACAGTGTGCTAACAGTGGATCCTTCACACATGCCGTCCCACTCCCAACTAACACCAATAGGCTCATTTACATGTACTACCACAGCACGGTAAAGGGAGCCCTGCTACATCACATTTCATTACCGGTTCAACCAGCCATGATGCACAGAGCCTTATTTCCAGGGCCCTTTTTCAAAGCATGCGCAGCATTTATTGCATGAAAGACCCTGAAATTATAGCTGATGCCTGTCAGCTGTGTGGTAAAGTTGACAAAATGACTATCATTAAGCATAATTTACTGGAATGTGGTTTTGATAAATCATCTGTGCTGTTAGTTCTCATTCAGCCTTGATGTCTCAGCAAGACAATCAGCGGTCAGTTCCGTTGTAGTAGGTTTGTCATTATTTAAAGTTTTTCAGATGGTCTGAGCTCGGTTCCTCACTGTGCTCCAAATCAAAAGACTAAGAAATGATTTAAGTGGGATTTGGATTGATTTTTGGGCTGTAGAAATTAATAATTGTTGTTTTCTTCACACCTTTACTGATAAAGCGTTTTGTTCAGTGGTTTACGGCTCTGAGCTATTTTCAAGCTTCGTTTGAATGTTCACTAAGTTATGTGTAAATCACATCCTATGATAATGACTCACAGTTTGGTATGATGGAAAGCAGTCATTGGCTTTGAGAAAAGATCAGTTGGGAAATTACAGTTTAGATGCGTTGTTGAGAGTATATCAGAATTTTTTTTTTTTTTTTTTTTTTAAATGTTAATGCTGATAAGATGTAGTCATGATTCATAGCCCTGATAAGTTTTGTGTTAAAGTGGTTTGAAGTTTTGCAAGAAACTCGAAGTCAAGTTTCTTTTTGGATGTTTGCCTTTCACATGTCTAAGTTACCTTTCCAGTTTGTAATGTTTTCATTGACTTTACTTACTAGTGTCACCTTTTTTTATATTTGCGTGGAGCGTTTATTATCTGGGTGGAGCCTGGGCGGTTTCTGCTTAATCGCTCTCTGTCAACAGTCCTGAAATCATTGTTGTCACTGGTGGAGGTGGAAGCTAAACTAGGAAAAGACACGCCTGAATGATAATGAGATTGTTTGTTTTCAAAACTCTGCAGCTTCTTTCAGTGAAACGAGGTACACGTTAGAGAAAAGGCTGTTTTTATCAGCTTGGCTGTTCCTCCTGCTAATGTTGCCTGCAAATGCACATGGCATCCAGCGGAGCATCATGTGGAAAGTTTTAGCCTATAATAAAAAAAGGACTTCAACAGTCTTTTGTTTTGTGTGTGTGTGAGACAAAACTGATGGATGAAGTTTTATAATATCTTGTGATGTTTCTCTGCTGTCAATGTATTTTCATTAGTTGGACATTTACCTTTTAAATAGTTAGTTAGTTAGTTTTATTTTGGTCCATTAGTCAATCCAAACATGCACCACAGTAAAGCTGCATATATAAATAAATGAACCAAAAAAGGTTTAGACTGAAGCCGTAGCTTATATAATGCCTACCCTTTTTTACAATACATCCCATCACAACAAATCAAAATAAAAAGTATTACAGAGATCAATTACAACAAAAGCATGTGATATAGAGGATTTACAGGAGAAGCTGCTCTTGGTCATGGTTTATATTTATCAATTGCCCTAAGTTTAAACATTTTTTTGAATTTGCAGATAGAACTACACATTTTTAGCTCATCACAGAGACTATTCCACAAGTTTACCCCTTTAACAGAAACACATCTACTTCTAAAGTTTGTCCTTACCTTTATTTTTTTAAACATACAAGTTCCCCTGAGTTCATACTGACTTTCTCTGGTGAAAACATTTCCTGAATGCAGTAAGGAAGTAGGTTGTTGTGTGCCTTATACATTATAAGAGAAGTCCTTAGCTCAACTAGATCTACACATTTCAAGGTATTTAGTTTAATGAAGAGTGGAATGACTTTCTAGGTGTGTTTTACACCTAATGGCAGATGTGAATATAAGGGCTTAGGAGGCATGTGGAGACAGTCTGAGGAGTCTATTCTTTGATGGGGTGTTTGCAGTGTTCAGTACACAACATGCTGTCCACCATAAATAAGTTATGAAAACGCAGTTTTGTAACACACATAGTTTGTGAGCAAGGAATAGTTTCCATTTTTAGTAAATAAAGCTCTCACTCTATTGCAGTACTACATATTATCATGAGTGCTCCAAGTTGTGGTGCAAAATTACACGGACCATCTGCACTAGAGGATTAGTTGCAGTAGAAGTGACCTCTATATTGTATCAACACTAACCTAATCTTATTCACGGCTACTTTCTCTAGACGGCATCCCACCCATTCCCACCTGTTTCAGATGTGTTTGCTTTCACCAATAACTGTAACTCTTTTCCAAAACAAAGCAATATGTGTATGATTGTCGTCTGACTTTAAGACTTTTAAGGAATAACTAATCTTTATTTCTGTGAAAAAATGAAAATTTTACTGGAATTCTTGGGTATTTTAGTCACAAAGGCCTCCTTACCAGACATTTTTTACTCTGTGCGGACACAGATGTGTTTTTCTCTGCTGACTTCTTATTATTTTGTCTGTGTTAACAGCAACATGAACCGTGAGGACCGAAATGTACTCCGTATGAAAGAAAGAGAAAGGAGAAATCAAGAAATCCAGCAGGGAGGAGGAGAGGTGTTCCCAGCAAACTCCCCTCTCTTCCCTGAACCCTACAAAGTGGTATGTTGGTTTAAATCCCCCTCACAGGCTGTGATTGATCTGTCACTTCAGAGGAATGTGCAAGGGTGGCAGGAAGTGAGAAATGAATGTACTACCAGAAGCCTTCACAACAATGACGTTGTCACTTTAGGATCTTGCATGATGGTCTTGTTTACAACGGGTGGGGATGAAACATGTTAAGGGCAACACAATGTCGTTTTTCCTTCAACATGACACAAAAATGGTGTTTCATCTTCTTTTAATCAGTGATCTTGCAAATTTAAGGACCCAAAGGGATGTTGTGGTGTTATGAGTTTGAGTACTAGATACTTGTGTTTTTATTTAAATAACAGTGCACATCAGATAATTACTAACAAGCTAATGTTGCACAATATAGAAAACAGCCCGCTGACAATTCCTGCTCTTAATTTGCCGTCTTGTCCCACATCTGTTTTAAATCAACAAAAAAACACGCACCATGTCTTTGCTACAACTTCCTCTCACATCTTCCACTTGCACTCACAGATTTAGATGTAGGCCAGCCGGGTCCTGCCAGCCAGTACGATGGTAAAGAGGATTTGAGTTCTCCGTACTGGTCTAATCTTTGCCACTAACTAGATTTGAGCAGATGTAAGTGGCTCCTCTCCTTAGCTAGGGCTAACCATCAAAGAGGCAGTGAGGAATGTGTCCTGACAGGTTGGGAATAGAAAAAGCCACCGGAGGTGAGTGATGAGTGTTGGTGTGTGTGTGTTTGTGTGTGTGTGTGTGTTTCAAATCACAACAAAGTGAGAGATAAAAGCTGACATTAAAGACAGAAAAGTCCTTGACCTTTAACAAGGAAGGAGCCATTTGCTCTAGATAATTTGAATGTGTATCGCTGTTATTCTCCTCTCAAAAACTTTCATCTGCTAGAAAATGGTAGATGACACGCTGCGCACGACAAAACTGGAAAAATGGAACTGTTCGATTCAGTCCTTTTTGTATCGTGTACAGGACTGTCTCCGAAAATTAGAATATTGTGATTTTCTGGAATGCAATTACAAAAACAAAAATGTCATACATTCTGGATTCATTACAAATCAACTGAAATATTGCAAGCCTTTTATTATTTTAATATTGCTGATCATGGCTTACAGTTTAAGAAAACTAAAATACCCTATCTCAAAAAATTAGAATATTCTGGGAATCTTAATCTTAAACTGTAAGCCATAATCAGCAATATTAAAATAATACAAGGCTTGCAATATTTCAGTTGATTTGTAATGAATCCAGAATGTATGACATTTAATTGCATTACAGAAAATAAAGAACTTTATCACAATATTGTAATTTTCTGAGACAGTCCTGTATGTTTTGTCTACCGCCTGTGTGAGTCTTGGATAAGCTTCGGTTTGACTCTTCGCTCTCTGTCATGCTCCACTAAGTGGAAGTTTACGGTGTTCTGCATTTAAGGCCATGTGCTCACGCAGCTGCAGCTGTGACCTCCCAAATGTAGACCAGCACAGCAGTAACTTTTTTTTTTCACGATGCAGAAGCCATATGGTTGCTCATCTGCACAGAACGATGCCTTTTAAGACTGTATTTGAAGCCACACACCATCTTAAGCCTTATTATAAACATAAAAAAGTGAAGTTGATGTGAAATTTCAGAGTAACCCCAGATACTTTATATGTTAACCCCACCTCAAATAAAAGATTAATTATGTGGTTATCTAGTTGGCCCTTTCAACCAAATTATCCCAGGACCTAAATGAACCCGGAGACCTTGAGAGATTAAAAACAACATTGATATTCCCATTTGCACTCTGCAAAGAGTGCATGCAATATTAATTGTGGAATATGAACTCTTTATTCTACAATGATTACGAGAGTGTTGCAATCCGTGTTTTAAAGAAAAACCATAAGGCTAAAAAAGAACTTTATTCAGCATTGTTTTTAGCTTTATCTGCCAACTTCCTGTGCCAGTATCAGTTTGCATTATTTAAGCCAGTATTAAAAAAAAAAAAGAACAGACATGAAATTAAATAGGATCTTTTAAAAGCCGTTTTGTTTCTGTTTTGTATTAGAGAGACAACACAAATAAAATTTGTCATTTATGATCCTACTTCAAAGTGAAAGCAACGGCCTTGAAAGATGGGTGATATTACTGTGTGCCAGATGCACACATGAGAACCAGACCGTGTTAGCAGGAGGTGCTGGAGTGCACATTGGGACCAAACTAGTAACATTTCCTGCTGCAGATAGCGGCTTGTGTTTCGTCGCCCTCAGTATGAATCTGTCAAACACAAGTGGGGTTCCGGGCAGCATGTGAAACCCGAGACGGAAAAGACTGATTTCAAACAGATCAACTGGAACCCGTGGTCTCCAAGTGATTGATTAACTTTTGGGCTGACACTGTGGGAAGAACCGTAAAAAGTTCACAGATGAGTTTGGACTTGGCTCAGTTTAAACAAACCAACTTTAAACAGGCTGATGGGGCTGTTTTCTGTTCTTTACTTTTAATCAGAGGTGGGTAGAGGAGCCAAAAATTGTACTCAAGTAAAAGTACTGTTACTTCAGAATAATATGACTCAAGTAGAAGTAAAAAGTAGTCATCCAAATATTGACTTGAGTAAAAGTAAAAAAGTACTTGGTGAAAAAACTACTCAAGTACTGAGTGACTGTTGAGTAACGTCTGATTTTATTTTTTTAACACAACCATTCAAACAGACAAAAGTACAAAATAATCATCTTCAAGCTAATTAAATCAATAAAATAAATAAAAATTAATAAAAAAAAAAAAAATGCTTAGATTAAAATCTTAAAGTAAATTCAAGTACTTTAATAAATAATAAAATAAATAATAATAACAGAATAAAAAAATAAGCACATAATTTCAAGCCTTTGTACTTTTCTTTTTTAACCAGGCAGAACTAGAAAAAGCCCATGAACTCATAGAAACTCTGTGTGTGTTTGGGTCTGTGTAAATGTGACAAAACATGCAAAAAAAAAACATTTTTCCCAAAGAATCACCCAGTGATGTCATGAGATTGACGCGTACGTGGATAAAGGGATAAAATAAAAGTAACAGCTCAACGTAGCCTAATGTAGCGGAGTAAGAGGAACAGTTTCTTCTTCACAAATCTACTCAAGTAAAAGTAAAAAGTATATTGATTCAAAACTACTCCTAAAAGTACATTTCCCAAAACTTACTCAAGTAAATGTAACAGAGTAAATGTAACTCGTTACTACCCACCTCTGCTTTTAATTGATTCTAAACTTGAATCTGGTGGCACAACAGATTTAGGAATAAAATGATTATTTTCTTGTGTTTATCTTATTTTTTTTCTTTTTGTCTTCATTATGTACTTCTTCTTCTTTCTTTAGGTCAGCAAAGAAGATAAACTGTCCAGCCGTATTCAGAGCATGCTGGGCAATTACGACGAGATGAAAGAGCCGATTAGTGACACACTTCCAAAGCTTGTGGCTAAACCTTCAAACAGTTCGTCTTCCTCTGAGGAGAAATCCGGCCCGCCCTTGTTTGGTGGGGACCAGCGTGGCGTGGGCAGTGGTGGTGGGAGCCAGAGCAGTAAGTGGACTCCCGTTGGCCCCGCGGCCGGCGGGTCCTCGTCCCAGTCCCAGAAACGTTCAGGACTCCAGGTGGGACACGGCAGCCAGCGGAGCAACGGGGGCGGCGGCGGCAGCGGTAGCAGCAGTCAGCGGGGAGAGGTGCGGGAGAAGAAGTCGAGTAAACACAGCGGGGGATCGGACCACTCGAAGTCGCACACGTCGAGTCCGGCCAAGGGCTCGCTGAGCTCGTCCAGCGGCCACTCGCGGAGCTCCTTGTCTGCTGAGCAGCATCACAGCAAGGAGCGCTTCCGCTCCAAGTCTCCGCGAGACCGAGAGGCCAACTGGGACTCGCCGTCTCGGGTCCACACTTCCTTCCCCAGTGGGCAGCATCCCAGTCAATCCTTTCCTCCATCTTTGCCTTCCAAACCTGGCTCCATGCTGCAAAAGCCCACAGCTTATGTGCGGCCCATGGATGGCCAGGAGACTGCAGAACCCAAGAGTTCACAAGCAGAGAGCTACAGTGGACAGTCACACAGTGGCACCATGGGAGAGATGAAGTCAAACGGCAAGGCTTCTCTTTCCAAACTCAAGATCCCCACGCAACCTGCAGAGGTAATGCTTCATCTGAACAACTTCAGTCTCCCTCTGTCTTTAATTATCCTCAACTCTGATGTCTGTGCTGTATTTTATTGCTATATTTTATCACTTTTTTCTGAATGCATACTGGAAATATGGCCAGTATGAAGAGCAACAATAATTCCAACCAAGAGAACATTAGTCAGTGACTGTGTTTCCCTGCATCAATAACCCTTTTAAAACCCGAATATTGGCAATAACCCGAATTTGCACGGCCATGTAAACACCAATAACCCCTTTGAATAACCTGAATTTGCTCATATTCCGGTTTTTAAAAACCCGAATATGACCCCTGGTTACTCCTTTTTAAAAACCTGAATATTGGGTCATGTAAACGCCAAACGGAATATCCCCATCAAACGGAACAGGAATTAGTTTTCTGCACATGCTCTGTTCACAAGGAATCCTGGTCTTTTGAGTCCAGGAAGTTCTTATAAACACGGAGAAACACAAGACCAGGAGGAGACTAATCACTTCATAAATGTAATGAAGGATATGAACATTTCTGCATTTGTAGACGGTAGAAAGTACCGGGATAGAAGATTTACAAGAAGGTGAGAGAAAAGTTGCGCGAATCAGCATTTGTTTTGAATTTGGATACAGGAAGAAGAAGCAGAAATGACGGGAATTGCGTCATCATGTTCTCCGTGCGTCGCTGGTTTGATCCAGATATCCTGAATGATTAATTACCATGTAAACGGAATATTCTCAATGTTTCAGTAACCGGAATATTAGCAATAACCCCAATTTTGACTGCATGTAAACGTAGTCAAAGTTCATGAGCAGACCTGGCAATTGTTTATAAAAGAACTTCTTCAAAATCTGCTTTCAAATAGTTAAAATGTGGAATGTATAAAATGATGTTTGAACTGTACAAGATGTTCACGGTGATCTCACGGCTATATTAAACCTCACAGCATGTCAGGTTATCTGAATGAGCTCTTAAAATGTCTTACGGCTGACTCATGCAACTGGAAATGGAAGCCACCTATCACCTGTTGTGCTGAGATCATTGTGATTGCGAACACATGTGCTAAGCGTTTCTTTTCTGTTTTCAGGGATCCGGTGATGCCAATTGTGTCGATGAAATTCTGAAGGTGCGTGGAGACATTTTACTTTTAACATGTTTTTCCCTCGATTAGTTCTTTTGAGACGAGTCAACTGCTAGAAACAAGTGAACACGTTTTTTCACATTGCTCACAGTCTACAGCCCGTCTGAAAAATTTCCGTTTCATTGCTTTTTTTTCTTGTGAATAAAGGAAATGACTCAATCGTGGCCCCCTCCACTGACAGCCATCCATACTCCCTGCAAAACAGAGCCCTCCAAGTTTCCATTCCCCACCAAGGTCAGTGTTGCATCAGTTATCAGGGATTGAAACTATTGTTTTTTGTAATTAATTAATGAAGAAAGCCTAATTATTTGATTGTCTCCTTGGATGTTATGCAAACAGAGCTCATGCAGCACATGCTACCATTTAAATTGCCATTCGGTACTTGTTAGTCAGCCTGATTTTACTCATTACTTCATTATAATGAAAACCACAGATGTTAAAAAAGCAGAATGAAGTCAAGGCAGTTTTTTGGGTTGAAGGAAAACAAACTGGTTCATAAACGTAATTGAAATGTTTTTGTTTTTCTTTCTGATTCACCTCAGGAAACTCATACTTTTCCAAGTGGACACAGTAAGTATCACAGCTCCGATCCAGTTTCCAGCATGAACAGTGC
The DNA here is from genome assembly GCF_033807715.1 of Cololabis saira. Lineage (NCBI taxonomy): Eukaryota > Metazoa > Chordata > Actinopteri > Beloniformes > Belonidae > Cololabis > Cololabis saira. Next base: position 4,704,636 of record NC_084600.1, on the reverse strand, counting down.
TCAACAAATATTTGCATACGTGTGTGTGTTTACCGCATATTAAGAATACATATTTTTGTGTTAGAACGAGGCAGTTCATCGAAGAGCTCCAGCAGCCACCAGCCAAAAGACTCCACTGACTCGTCCACGTAAGTGCTTCATCTTTCACTTTCTTTTTAACATCTTTTCTTTTCAGGAGTCCAAGAGTGTCAAAACAACAGAGGTGTCTTCAGTATTCACATTCATTACTCAGGTAGAAGTATAGATACTAGAGTTTAAAAATACTCCTGTAGAAGTTGAAGTATCAACTCATGTTTTTTACTCAAGTAAAAGTATAAAAGTACTGGTTTCAAAACTACTTAAAGTATAAAAGTAAAAGTAATGTAAGGGGGAAAAAAGCCATTGAAAATGAATGCATCTTAGTATAATGCAAATATATTAAAGAAGCATATATGTGTACTATTGAGCATTAACATGTGTTTCAGAGAGCAGCAGATATGATGACTAGTTGCCTATAAGTATTGTAATGGTGCAAAAAGTCAAACTTCATGTTCATGTTATCATTTATCCTAACCTTTATTGGAATGTACATCCAAGTTTAGTTGCAGGAATCTGAGGGAACGGATGTAAGAACAAAACTGGACAAGAACATCTGAAACAACCACAACCAAATTCACTCTATCCGGATGGAGCAATTTAACTGGATAGTTTTTATTAAAGGCCGAAATGAAATAGAGTAATGAGGCTGTTTTTTAAAATGTAAGGAGTAAAAAGTACGGATAATTATGTGAAAATGTAAGGAGTAAAAGTAAAAAGTCGTCTGAAAAATAATTACTCCAGTGAAGTATAGATAACCAAAATTTCTACTTAAGTAAGGTAACGAAGTATTTGTACTTCGTTAGTTGACACCTCTGCAAAACAAAGATATTTGAATGAATAAACTCTCAAAATGTCAAGCTGCTGCAATAGTCCTGCTGAAAATGAAGTCAAACGTATGTTTTAATCCCTTCATGTTAGTGTGCTGAAACAAGACTTGACGATAAGCAGCAGTGAAGACAGTGATTGTGAAGGACCCAAGAATGCAAGGAACCCGTCTGCAAGGTGAAGTGCACTGCAGGAAAATAACTGTCATCGAAAGGCAGTTGCTTTTGTAGTTCAAATGTATTGAGCAGTTTTGCTTTTAACTTCTTGTCGAGCATTGTGCAGAATTCATTGTCATTATTTTTTTCCAATAACAGCAATAACAGCGAAGCAGCTGAGCAATCGAGGGACGACTCCAGCAGAACCAGCGGCTCCGAGAGCAGCTCGGGCTCCGACAGCGAGAGCGAAAGTAGCACGACGGACAGCGAAGCCAACGAGCAGCCGCGACCCGCCTCTCCTGAGGTGATTTAGCAGGAAACTAAACGCTGCAGCAGCACTTAGTCTGGATGTTTAGGTCTGGCTCACCCGGTAGTGACATCAACTCCTGCAACTGTCATGACCAAACTCTCAAAGTGCATTTGATTCGAGGGGTGTAATGATACTCTAATCTCACGATACGGTATGATACACGATATTGAGGTCACGATAACAATACGATATTATAGCAGTATTTTTTTAACAACCTTGAATGAGGAACATATGACTGGAAAAAATGGTCTTTTATTTGAAAGACGCAAAATACAAAACAATGCTGTGTGTTTGCCCTATTGTTACAGCTTGTAATGCTTTATAACTGTTTAAGTTTTAAAGAGAAAGCCAGGCCAACCATTTTCCACAAACTGAACTAAAAGTAAATGTCAGGTTTGCATTTTGCATCTTCAGTTCATACAAGTACAAATATTTAGACACAAACTGAATAGTTTCTCTCATGTATGACTTGACTTTTTTCTTTTCCAGAAATGTAACAACTAAAATTAAATAAATAAATAAAAGTAAATAAATACATACAATTTTACATCATAAAAAAGATTGATTCATGCTCACCTTATAAGTGTAAGAGGAGATTTATTTTAGTTAAGAAGGTTATTTTGGTAATTCAGGGTTGATTATTTTATAAATATATTCTTTATATTCTGATGTAAATCAGGGACTATAATGACACTAGTCAGTTTATCTGTAGTGATTAGTCTGTTTTAGATTGGGCGGAGTGATACGCCACAGTACGGCACTAGGTGCTGTGTTGATGTTCTAAAATCCTACACTGTTGAGGGACATTAAAGTACACTGGAACTCAGCAGAAGTTTCCCCCGTGTTTATCCTACTCACCACCCCAAAAAGGTTTAATTTAATAAGGTAAGGCTTAACTCTACACCAGCCTTACATCAGTAAAAGTTCAGCGCTCAAAACCCTGCAAGAGTCCCGTGATCGGGACCAAAACGGTACTAGTTTCTTCTGAGCGGAGGAAGATTTTGGTCCGCGGGTCGAGGCGCGGTCTTTACTAGTCAACACAATAGATTAATATTAATAATCCAATATCGCAATAGTTTGTCACCTCCACGACACGTATCGTGACATTTTTGTATCGCGAAATTTCGTGGCACGATATATTGTTACACCCCTAATTTGTGATAAGATGTTATTTTTTTCTTGTAGAAGAATCTTTTTCTAATATCCTTCTCCTCTGTTTCTTCTGCACCCCTGCAGCCCGAACAGCCCACGGCCAACAAGTGGCAGCTGGACAACTGGTTTAAGAAGACCAAGCAGTTCTCTCCTCCTTCCCCAGTGGAAAACAGTAACGTTCCAGCCAAGTGCAAGAAAGAGAGCCGAGACAACAGCTCGGGACGTGGCTACGGCAGCCAGGGAGGGGGGTCCAAAGACTCGGCGTTACCGCCTCCCAGCAGGGACTTACGGGCCCCGCAGAAGGGAGCGGAGGGGGGCCGGGGACGGCAGAAATCTCCCGCCCAGAGCGATGGAGCCAACCCCAGGATCCGCGTGGGGAAAAAACAGCCCAAAAAATCAGAGAAGTTACCTGTGGTGGAGGAACCAAAGGGAGGTCTACGGGTGGAGAGCGAGCCGGCTCCAGAGTTGCCTCCTCACCGGCCCAAAGCCGCCACTAAAGGTTCCCGGAAACCCAGCATCAAAAAGGAACCCAAATCCTCCCCCAGGCCCTCGGCCCCCACTGTTACCACCACCACGCGCAAGTCCAAGGCCCCCACCAAACCCCCACAGTCTCGGGAATTTGTCGAGACGGACTCTTCGTCGTCGGACTCTGAAGGAAATATCAGTATCAGCAGTATCCGGACCCCCGTGTGCGTTTTCTCTCCAATGGAAGAGAAGGAGCTGTTGTCTCCACTCAGTGATCCTGAGGAGCGCTACCCTGCACGGCAGCCTCATCAGCAGGTTTTACTCGTCAAGATAGGTCCGTACGACCCGCCCTGAATACATTAGACAATTCTTAACTTGTAGCTCAATGCAAATTTTCTTTTTTTTCCTTCTTCTTTTGGGCCGTGTCCAATCTTTCCTTCTCTTTCCCACTACCCGTAGATCTCAGTCTGCTGTCCAGGATCCCAGGGCGGTCGTACAAGGAGCCGTCAGAGATAAAAGTAGAGAGGGAAGACTCTCTAGACCGAGAGAGCAAAGACTTCAGTAAACAGAGCTCCAGCAAAGCCAAGAGGAAACACAAGGTAGAGACGCTTTCTGTTGGGTTTATTTCGGACATTATTGTTCCATCTCTTCTTTTAAGCAAAGTTAAAAGACTAGCCCTTACTCTGGGTCAGCCTTTTCATAGAACATCACAATCTTATAAGAGCCCAAAGGCAGTTTTCCATAGTTAACCATTAAAATGATTAAGTAATAAGTACACTTGAGCCAAAGAACAATCCATTAGATTTTGAAGACCGGGATCTCCCATTAGCTAATTGTCCAGTTTTTAGTAATGACCAAAAAACAAGTGGAGAAAGACATCATCAAAATTCAAGTGTCAGGATATCTTTCACTGTAACGGAAATAGTCTTGTACTGTACTTGGCATAAGATAAATTAAAGGATTCTGACCTTTTTCAATATATCTGAGTATTAATTTAATGTCTAATTTTTGCTAATTTTCTCCCTTTTCTTTTTTAAATCTTCAGAATGAAGACGAAGGCACAAAGTCTGAGAGTAAGCGATTCAAGCTGGAAGAAAAATCTCTATCTAATCATAAAAACAGTAGTAAAGAGTGAGTATTATTGCATTCATCCTAATAATAATTTACACAGCCTTGCCTTCTGGGGGCAACAGTAGTACTTCATTTTGTAGAGGAAGAATAAAGTCTCCCAGATCTCTTTCCACTTGTCCTAAAGTTGACAAATTGAGCTAAAAACCATTCATGACCTATTGCAAAGTCGCATAATAAATGTAGCCCATTTATCACTTCTATCCCACTTTAACCTGAACCTGTTAGTCTTTATCCTGTTGTCCCTGGTACGATCTGGCTCGTAAAAGTACCTGGAAGATTTAATCCTTCCATGTTAATATTTGATGCCCCCAAAGAAAAAGGAATATGCCGTAATGTGTTGTAAATGATTCCTCTTTCAGTTCCAAGAGGTCTTTGGAGAAGAAGGAGGAGCCAGTCCCGTCCCCGTCTATATCCGGCCCCCAGCGGACTCCTAAAGCGGAGCACCCCAGTCGGAAGAGGACAGTCAGCCAGTCCTCCACCTCGCTGTCGAGCGGCACCGGGAGTGGGAAAGAGGGGAGTCACGGCACCAAGGGCAGCTCCAACACCAAACACAGGAAAGGAGAGGACAAGGGGCGAGGCACGCGTGACGGCAAGGTGCGTGTGAGTATTATACCTGCTGCCGTCCCAATACTCACGCTGCTGCAACTCTATACATGCCTAGATGGGGAGGTTTCTACTCTTTACCTTTTCTGTAGGATTCCCCAAGTACAGGACTGTCTCAGAAAATTAGAATATTGTGATCAAGTTCTTTATTTTCTGTAATGCAATTTAAAAAAACAAAAATGTCATACATTCTGGATTCGTTACAAATCAACTGAAATATTGCAACCCTTTTATTATTTTAATATTGCTGATTAAGATTAAGATTCCCAGAATATTCAAATTTTTTGAGATAGGATATTTGAGTTTTCTTAAACTGTAAGCCATCATCAGCAATATTAAAATAATAAAAGGCTTGCAATATTTCAGTTGATTTGTAATGAATCCAGAATGTATGACATTTTTGCATTACAGAAAATAAAGGACTTTATCACAATATTCTAATTTTCTGAGACAGTCCTTTAATGAAATTAAAGTTTTTTGAAACTTCATCCTACACCCTTTCAAACAGGAAATATTTATCTACATATAGATTTGTCTCTCTAATTTGCTTTGTTTTGCTTATGGTTTTTTTATTTTTTTCGGTATATACATTTTATGTATTCTGATTATTTTTGTTTTAACCTGTTTGAATAAATAATTAAATGAAATGAAAATGAAAAAATTCACATATCAGTTATTTTGCGATTTATTTATTACTTATTACTTACTTACTTATTATATCTTTTGACTTCTATTGCTTTTTATCCACCTTGTCATTCTCTTGAGAAACCAGGTTTTCTTCCCCCCCAAAAAAAATATTAATCTCTTGTTTTGTTTTTGTTTTTTTCTTTTCTCTGCAGGAAAAATCTTCAAAAAGCTGTGATAACCAGCTGGCTGTTCCTCCTCTGTCCACGGACGGCTCCAAGTCTCAGAGGTCCAAGCTGGTGTTTGAGGACAGGTAAGAGGAGCTTTTTCCACTGTGCATAACCCCCCCGTCCCCCAAGTGGGACACAAAACTGCTGTGTGAATTCGGGGATGACTTTGATTCATAAAGCTGTTTGGAGGTTGGGAAGGTCATGAATAGACGTGACTGCATGCCAGAAAGATTATGTAAATTTCCATTTTTAAAAAGGCTCGCTGCAGTGACTCCGTGTCCTTTTCATGCTCCTTTAAAGAAACAACAGCGCGGCTTCTTCTTATTGTTGCTGTCTTTGTCTCAAGTTCAATAGAAGAAGAAATGTTTTACAACCTTTATGGAGAATGAGTATCGGCTTATAACAAGGGCTTGTCTTGTTTTTTTGCTCTTTTAATTGTGCTTTTATTAGTGGTTTGGAGACGTAAACAAATTGTCTGACCTTTTTTGTAATAATTGTGTTTCAGGGTTCATTCAGCAGATCACTACTTACAAGAAGCAAAGACACTTAAGCACAACGCAGACGCACTGGTAAGAGCCGGTTTCTCCCGAGGTGTTTCAGTGTCAGCGGCTGCATAATAAGGTGCACATAAGGACAAAAGCAGTTCCTGTAAAAGGACACTTCAGAAATATTGTCAGTAAGTCTGTTTCAAAAGCCAACACAAAAGGTTATGTACAAATTTAAGTTACGTCATTCATATCAAGTTGCTAAACAACTGAGTTGGTTATCTAATGACCCCGGTCACAACCGTGTCGAATTGATGCCACGTGAACAGCATTTAACCCTGCAGTGCTTCAGTCTGACAGAGATGCAGGATTAAACTGGTACATGATCACAAACCTGGGATGGACGTCTGCAGAGGTGTCAAGTAACGAAGTACAAATACTTTGTTACCTTACTTTAGTAGAAATTTTGGTTATCTATACTTCACTGGAGTAATTATTTCTCAGACGACTTTTTACTTTTACTCCTTACATTTTCACGCAATTATCTGTACTTTTTACTCCTTACATTTTAAAAACAGCCTCGTTACTCTATTTCATTTGGGCCTTTAAATAAAAACTATCCAGTTAAATTGCTCCATCCGGATAGAGTGAATTTGGTTGTGGTTGTTTCAGATGTTCTTGTCCAGTTTTGTTCTTACATCCGTTCCCTCAGATTCCTGCAACTAAACTTGGATGTACATTCCAATAAAGGTTAGGATAAATGATAACATGCCTCTGAAGTTTGACTTTTTGCACCATTACAATACTTATAGGCAACTAGTCATCATATCTCCTGCTCTCTGAAACACATGTTAATGCTCAATAGTACACATATATGCTTCTTTAATATATTTGCATTACACTAAGATACATTCATTTTCAATGGCTTTTGTCCTTAATGGCTTTTTCCCCCCTTATATTACTTTTACTTTTATACTTTAAGTAGTTTTGAAACCAGTACTTTTATACTTTTACTTGAGTAAAAAACTTGAGTTGATACTTCAACTTCTACAGGAGTATTTTTAAACTCTAGTATCTATACTTCTACCTGAGTAATGAATGTGAATACTGAAGACACCTCTGGACGTCTGACAATTCTTCTATTTCCATCTTGTTTTTCCTCCAGGTGGACCGTTTTGAGAAGGCCGTTTACTACCTGGACGCCGTGGTTTCCTTCATCGAATGTGGCAACGCTCTGGAGAAAAGTGCCCAGGAGGCCAAGTCGCCCTTCCCCATGTACGCTGAGACCGTGGAGCTCATCAAGTAAGTACACGGATACAAATATTGTGCATGATGTACTTAAAAAATTTAAGTCAACTTTTTGCAAGAGATTATTATGTACCATATTTTCCGCACTATAAGACGCATCGTATTATAAGGTGCACCTTCAATAAATGGCCTCCTTTTAAAATAACCTTCATATATAAGGCGCACCGCATTATAAGGCGCACTAAATATCTGGTAAAATACCGTACTATAATGGCTGGGGTTGAGTTACGTATCTACCTGATGCAGCTGCGCTACAGGAAATGCTACAAAATCCTACAGCAAATGCAAAAAAAAAACAAGAAGAAAAAGTACCGTATGTCAAACTTTATTAACAAAATAAAAACCAGCTTTGCTCCGTCTCGTCAAAGTCTCCATTATGCGAGTCAGCGTCGCTGCTGTTGTCTTGAACGTCTGTGACGATTCCTGACGTTTTTAGCGCCATTACTACGGCAACACCAACTACATTACCCACAATCCCCCTGACTACAGTAACAGAAATGACCGTAATGATCATATATAAGGCGCACTGCATTATAAGGCGCACTGCTGGTTTTTTGAGAAAGTTACAGGCTTTTAGGTGCCTTATAGTGCGGAAAATACGGTAGATCAAGAAAGACTAGTCTTTGTATAAACTACTCAATTTTATGTATGTAAATAATACATTTTGCAAGTACAGTCAACTTAATTGTGTAAAGTTTACTTTATTTATTTTATTTATTTAGTTGACTTTACTTGCAAAAATTAAGTTGACTTTAGTTGCAAATGAATTTTGTACATACTAAAATACAAAAAATTATACAAAGACTAGTCTTTCTTGATCTACATAAAAATCTCATGCAAAAAAGTCGCATACATTTTTTTTAAAGTAGATCAAGCAAGATATGTTTTACTGTTGTGTTGTACATAAAACAAATAAAGCATGTTTCATCTAAACGTGGGTCAATCTGCCCAATAGATAAAAATTGTTAAAGGAAAAGTAAATAGAACAAGATCATTGCTTGTTGTTTGTGTGTAAATGAAAAGATTACTGGGATTACATAAATAATGCTGGTTAAGGAAAAAATGCACAATGTCTTGTTTTTTGAACAAATGCAGATTAAGTTCATGTAAAGCAACAAACTTCATTTTTAATTGTTAATATCACAGATTTAAATATGTTATATTTACATGCGCTTAGATTGTTTTTTTTTAGTGTATATCATCAATACATGAATCACGGTCGCAGAAAGACTCTCTCAAGACCCGTTTTTATGCACCAACGCACGTTTATACGTCTTAAGAACTTTGCATTAGTTGATTCAGCCTCAGGCCAGTCCTACATGTATGGAAATGAGGAGAAACATGTGCAGACAAATCCTGCTCCTCATCTCTGGCTGGAGGTAAAGCTCACGTCTATATCAGCTTCCATACGTGTATAATCATGCAGAAAACCTAGTCAGGATTGAGATGAATTTGGGTAATGTAAGAACGAGGCTTTTAGCAAGAAAGAAGGTTGCTGTCTGTCATTCTGCTGCATTGATGCTGGCTCTCTAAATACTTAGTGAAAAGTGGAATGCTCCTTTTTACAGGAAGGCTGTTAATTATTTTTTTATTTATTATTTAAAGGTTTAGAAAAAAGGGACAATGCACATTAATAACACATTTAAACAAATGTAAAATGTGCCAGAATTAGCCAAAAAGGCTATTTTGCATCCGCTGTCCCTGGACTGGTGTAAAAATAGTCAACCTATAAGAGAAAAATGATTAGATACAATCAATAAAACATTTCCGAATAAAAAGGCTATATCAGAATAAAGATTAAAAGGTAAAAAACTAAGCTAAAATACATACACACACAGGTTAACATAAGCTCAACAACAGACAAATGCTACAAATGAAAACAGAAACAACATGAAGCAGCAACAGTAACATCATCATTAATAACACGAGACACAGTAACACATTAACAGGCCAAAAACAAACAGGACAAAAGCACTAAAGACAGAATAAAAAGCCATGCACAAAAAGCAACATTATAACTAGACAAACTAATAACATTTAAATCTCACTAATATAAAAATGTCTGTCTGTTTCTAAACCTTTGTTCTTGTTCCGCTTCTGCTTTCAGATACACTATGAAGTTAAAAAGCTACATGGCCCCAGATGCCACTTCAGCAGACAAGAGGCTGGCCGTGCTTTGGTAAGAAGGCTTTTCTGCGTCCTTAACCTCGGAAAGTTGTCCTACCTGCTTGTGCTGATCCTAACTGTTTGTAAATATAAACTGCCCACACATTGCTGCCTTTTCTTTTGCAAGTCATAATTGTACGTCTCTTTCTCCAGCCTCCGTTGCCAGTCTCTTCTCTACCTGCGGTTGTTCAAATTGAGGAAAGACAGTGCTCTAAAATACTCCAAAACACTCACCGAACACCTAAAGGTACTTTTTTATTCTCAGAAGCTGGAATTCAGTGCTATTTCAAAAACGTTAACCTAGAGAAAAATCAATAAAAGTCATATTGTAAATGTGCAAAACTGCCTACAAAGTTTGTACATAATGTCCTTTTTCCCTCATTTCGTTGGACAGAATTCTCTGAGCAACACCCAGGCTCCCTCTCCTGGAATGGGAAAGTAAGTCACATCCTCTTTGTGCCGTTTGAAGTATTAAAACCCTCGTGAAGGAGACATCTGCTTCCTGCTGAGCGTTGAACGTTAGGCAATATACTGCAGATATGTTTTCCAGGGGTTACAGTTTTGATGTCTTGCTGTTATTCTGAACGGAAGTTGCCGCAGCCATCAAAGATTTATAGCTTTTTGTTTTAGAAAATGAATACTTGCTGTACTAAGGCAGCCCCCCCTTGAAGTCCTTATCATGTCAACTTGTCTCTGCACGCAGCAAGGCAGCAGGGATGCCGTCTCCAGTCTCTCCCAAGCTGTCTCCGGGGACGGCGGGCGGTCACTCACTAGTCAGCAGCACCAGCAACAACAGCTCGTCTGTGACTATACCTCAGCGCATCCACCAGATGGCTGCCAGCTACGTCCAGGTCACCTCCAACTTCCTGTACGCCACGGAGATCTGGGACCAGGCGGAGCAGCTCTCCAAGGAGCAGAAAGGTGAGGCAGACTCAGGGTTGGCTGTTTTAGTTATTCATTCATAGACATATATACGTAGATGCCCCATCCAGCGCTGAGCCGTACGTCAACGACGCCGCCATATTGAATATTCAAGACTGCGCTGTAAACTAATACAAGTAAATTGACTTATTTTCATAAAGCACCTTTCTACAAAGAAATTTACGTTTTACTAATATACCTGGGAAACAGTTAGGCACCAAATATAATATATTTAATTTTCTCAGATGGCAAAAATAAGAAGTTTATTGATCCCACATAGGAGTAATTCATGTTATATCAGCTATAGAGAACAAGGTAGTGCCGAAAAACAATATACAGTATATCCCCCCTCACAAAAATAAGAAAAATAGAGAAACATATTTTCTCATCAACTGGTTACTGGTCTAGGAAAATATTTTTTGGACAAATGAGTCAACATATTTTCCACCACAGCAACTAAACATGGAGAACTTTAGCTGCAAAAATGAAACATACTGGCTCTTGTGTGAAACTACTGAGAGCATGTAAACATTTAGGTTAAGTGGAGCGCAAACAGCTACAAAGAATCAGGAGTGTTTGTGCCAAGCTAGGCTGTAATAAGATGCATAACTTATCACTTCATCAAAAATGTCTAGGCAACAATAAAAAGGGGCTTTCAATATGAATTAAGTCTGGTGGTTCAAAGAAAGCAGTACTTAATCCTTTTTTTTTTTTGAGTTTCATTTATTCATTCACACACGCACTAATATACTTCAGAAACAGTTAGGCACCAAATATAATATATTTAATTTTCTCAGATGGCAAAAATAAGAAAAAGAATTTAAAAAATAAGAGAAAATATGTTTCTCTATTTTTCTTATTTTAGTGAGGGGGGATATATATTGTTTTTCGGCACTACCTTGTTCTCTATAGCTGATATAACATGAATTACTCCTATGTGGGATCAATACAGTTCTTATTTTTGCCATCTGAGAAAATTAAATATATTATATTTGGTGCCTAACTGTTTCCCAAGTATATTAGTGCGTGTGTGAATGAATAACTGAGACGTAAAACGTAAATTTCTTTGTAGAAAGGCGCTTTATGAAAATAAGTCCATTTACTCTTGCCACATCCAATATGGCGGCGACGTTGACGTACCGCAGCAGCTCCATGGGCGTCTACGGATACATGGATATGATTCACTCTCCAGCCTGTGTAAACACAGCTGAGGGAGGATGTGCAGTGACTAATGTTGACTTATTTATGATTTATTACTTTTCTTGTATCGTAAAAAATATTATTTTGCAAGCGGCTTCTCAGGAATATCCAATCCACTTTGTTATATCTACAGTGTTTTTACTGAGTTTAAAACAACATTCAGCTACGTGGTTAAAGCACAAATGTGGACAGATCAATATTTGATTTCACAGTTGGCAGCAAGTTGTCCGTCTTGTCTCGTTCTCTGCTGTGAGAGCAACTGAGTTTTCTGCAGGTTGCAAATACTGTTTATCAAGACTCCTACTGTGGTCTTATGACATCAATGGTGGCTTTTAAGACTCAAAATCACCTTTTAGTGCAGTAAAGTCTTTCTTTTAAGCACTCACATAATGCAGCATTTTTATGCAGTGAGCAGGATGATACAGGAGGGCTGCAGCACTTTTTAGATAAAAATTTGGTATATTTTAATCATATGAACCTGCTGGCCCACTAAATCATGTTGTATTCTGCAAAAACTCAAAATCTTAACTAGAGTATTTGTCTTATTTCTAGTTAAAATGTCTCATTTTTAGTCAAAAAATCTCATTACACTAAAACAAGAGTCATTACCAGAAAAATAACTTGTTATTTGACAATTTTCACCTGTTTCAAGTAAATTTTCACTTAAAATAAGTAGAAAATCTGCCAGTGGAACAAGATTTTTTTGCTTGTAATGAGAAGATAAATCTTGTCCCACTGGCAGATTTTTCTACTTATTTCAATTGAAAATTTACTCAAAACAGGTGCAAATTGTCAAATAAGTTATTTTTCTGGTAATGACTCTTGTTGTCAGTGTAATGAGATTTTTTGACTAAAAATTTGACATTTTAACTAGAAATAAGACAAATATTCTTGTTAAGATTTTGAGTTTTTTGCAGTGAAATGAAATGGAGTAAAGTTAAATGAGGGTAAAAATCCTAAAGAAATGTAGCTTAAAGCCAAAGCAAATTCCAGAAGTTGTGCTTTTACAGTCCAGGACTTAATGGACTGATGAATAAAATGATATTATCAAAACATTGGAAATTCAATACCAATTGATTTTGCACTGTAGGTTGTGTTGTTTTAGATTTTTAGAAGTTATTGTGTTTTTTTTACATTTTGTCAATTATTTTATCATCCTGATGACTCTTTTCTGCCGTCTTGATTTCCCCAGAATTCTTCTTGGAGTTGGACAAAGTGATGGGTCCTCTGATCTTCAACACCAGCAGCATGACAGAACTGGTGCGTTACACGCGGCAGGGCCTTCACTGGCTGCGCCTGGACGCTAAACTTATTCCCTAGCAAGGACTAGATATCTGCACGCTGCTTCCAGACACACACACACACACACACACACACACCTCTCAGCAACCAGTGCTCCAACAAACACACACACAGAACAGCTACGTACTGTACTCACACCAACGCAGTCACCTCTGCTCCTCCATGTCCGCTCACATGTGACGAACCTCTCAGACATATCTCCAACACTGTGTCCATCTCCTGCACCAGCTTTGCCAAAAACACAGAGCAGTTCAGAGCATTCACATCTCCGGCGGCAGCACACATGGAGACCAATCAAAAGAGAAAAGATCTTATCGCCCGGCTTCATCTCTCGGCATTCTTACAACGTTGTTCAAGGCCATGTTTTTATCTCTTTGGCATGAAAGCACTGGGCAAATGATTTATTATGAATACACTAAAACTGGGGTTTGGTTTATAGGCTACTTTGGCTTTTAACTTTTTATTTTACTTTCACCAAAGTACCTCGCAGAAACACCAAAGGTGCTTTAAATGAAGGTTTCTCTTTATCATTTTTGTGCCTTGTATTTGAGCTACAGGAAAAGTCACCAATAATATCTGAATAAATTATCTTTTTTTTTTTTTTTTTTTTTTTTCCTTCTTGCTTTAGCCACAGGTTTAATCACTTGTATGTGAATTATTTAGTCCATAATGAAAGCTGGCAACTTGTATCTTTTTATTGCAAAGAAGATGAAATCTTTCTAAGTTATCCTAAAACAGCGACGATGGTAAATCTGGATTCACACGCCCCTAAGACGAGAGCAAGAACGGCTAATGAGTACAATAGATGCATTCTTTTGAAACAACTATTTATTAATGGCCTTTTTGAACTCATGTATTCATTTTTAACAGCATCTTATTGGTTTATTTTTTCAGAACCACAAGCTGCTTTGTGCCCTGCTATCAGATGAAATATCGGTCAGATTTCTTTAGTTTTAGGGCCCCTACACATCAAGCTGACAACGGCCTGTTAACGTCAGGATTGTCGGCAGACATCTGTGTGTAATGTCAGTTCCGTTGGACCCCGTCAAATTTGAGTTTTTATCAGCTTAGTCATGCTTAATCTGTTGGGTCTGTCGGTGAGAGAAATCCTTCTGCTTGATTGTGCATGAACCTAAAATGCTCATTTAAAAAAAAAAAAGCAACAAAAAAAGTGCACAATCCCTCAAAATAATATTTGGTTCAAACTAAAGGGTTTTGATTCCAGATGCAACATTCAAACCGAGCTAGAGCTGTGTGCAAACCAAAATCTAAATTCAAGTACCTGAGTTTTCAAAGAGATAGGTTTCTTTGCATTTTTAACCTTATTGAATAATGGAAACTCTTCCCCCATGCTGCACTGCAAAGCTATGTTCTCATCAACTTTGCAACACTATGGATGTTATCTTTGTAGTTTATACTTTCAGCCCAGTAATACCAGGTGACAGACTGCTGCTTCTTCATCAGTTTGGCGTATTAGAACCCTTAACCATTCAGTAATCGCTCTCCGCTCTTTATGGAGCTGCAGGGACTTAACAAACTATCATTTTAACAGTGAGGTTTTCTGGCTTTTTCATTTCTTAGAACCCAACTCCTTTGAATTGTTTTCACACTTGTAGCTGCATTGTTCTAAAAGTATCCTGAAGAAAGAGTCACTTCCACTCAGTGTTGTTTTTTTCTTTTTTTTTTTGATCCGATTGTTTGTCAGAAGTATATTTTTCTAAGGAACTGCAGGGACTGTCATAAGTATTGAAGATTGTGTTCACATTCACATTGCAGATGTTGAAGTTTATCAAAACTGGCCCCGTTTCCAGTAATTTGGCACAAATTCATCTTAAAGCAAAGATGTTAGGATAAAAATGAAATGGATAAAAGTCAATAGTGATGGAGATTAGCAGTGTTGCATTTATACAACAGAGTTTTAATTCTATGACTGTATATCTCACAAAAGAAATATAAATACAATATAGAATCTATTTATACACTAAGCATGGTTTTTGTCTTCTAGCCAAGCAAATCCAAAATGTAGAATTGCAACAGGCGTGATATGAACAAGTATTTGTAATTGTTCCTATTTAAATTCTGAACTGAATCATGCTCGTCTTACAAGAAAGCAGATGGTACAGTAGGCTGAGTAGCATTGAGTCAATGAATATGCCTGCTTTCCAGATATATATATATATTTTTTTTTTCTTCTTTTTGCTTAAAATTATTTGTTTTGATCAATGCACATGTTGATGGCAGTGGTTTCCAATAAAGATGTTAATGATGTTAATTTATGTTCCAAGTGATTGGGTGTCATCTTCACAAGTTTGTTTAGTTTCTTTTTCTCCTTTCTTCTAAGCCGATGTCTTACCAAAACATGCTGGAAATGCTAAACCTCGTCTAAATAGTATTTGTGTAATCTTTATTGGTCTGTTAGTTTTAACTGGACAAGAAAGAGACACAACGTTTCAGAAAAATCTCTTTAAATTCCTCACTTCAAAATTAAAAGACAAGATTTAGTTTGGCCCACCAGTGACCGTGTTTCTTCTCTCTCGCTCTTTTTTTTTTTCTTTTCATTATTATTTTGTTTCCTTCATTGGCTCCCTGGCCTTTATTGCAAGAGGGGATACTGTTATTTTCTCTTACACTTGAATGAGAGAAGGTTAGAGGAGGTATTCTTTTAATCTATGCAGGATTTTTACAAAAACAAAAAGACCCTCTCTTCGTTTTTTTTCTGCCTCAGTGAGAAACCTGTTTTACTCAAGTGTCCAATGCCTTTAGCTTTTGCAATTTTGTGTACTGGTTTAGTATATGTGTGTACATAGATCTTTTTGTAAAACCAAACACGGATGGCTTTGAGCCATTTTGTACTTAAAGCTGGAGGTTTTCTCATACGAGTCCCTCTGTGGGTTTTGTAAGCCCAGTTAATGTCTTCATACACTGGTACATTTGGAAGCTGAGGTTGGCGCCTTGTGTTCTCTACGCTATCTTATAGACAAAAGTAAAAAGAAAAAAAACTACAAAAAAAAAACAGAGTTATTTTTAACAGTTTGCTACTCACACTTATTTATTTTTCTGCCTCTTTGCTTATTTCTTTCTTTTTTTAAGAAGTACCATTTTATGAAATAGGAAGATGTATATGTATTTGGAGTTGTTCATGATGAGATTTCATTGTAAGTAGTAATTAATTTTAATTCTAACTTGAAAGAATCCAGGGTAAGATAAGGTTTTTTGACATTCAGTAGAAAGATGTTAACACTTGCATGGTTCTATTTAAATACAATTGTATAAATTGTAAATATAACATTTCTTTCAGGGTGAATTTCTACTACAGGTTGACATTTTTATTAAATTAAAAAAAAAAAATGCTGTAAATACATTGAGATACTTCATGCACATTTTTTTTCTCGACCCCCGCCCCCCATCCATAGTTGTTGCAGATGACATCCCAGTCTGTTAACACTGTATATCAAATTATTTTTCTCTGTCCCTTTTCTTATGTGCTTGTATTCTTGGTTTTCCTCTCAACTGTATCTCAGTCGCTACATAATCTTTAATGTCTCTAAATCCAAGTGTGAATATTTTGTCTTCTCTGTATTTGATATGGAGCCGCGTACTTCATGAATTGTATATTGTGGAGCTCATGGAGACGGATGGATGGATGGATAGCATGTACAGTCTATTGTCTGTTTCTTGCTCAGAGAGGTGTATTTACTATGTGTCCCTTTTGAACAATTGGTCCAACATGTCTTTTAAAACCGAGGTATTTCTCCACTCTTCAGAACAGTTGTAGCAGTTTATGCAGTATGTTGTATAACACCTCTTTTCTAAAAGTCGTCTCCTAAGTGAGACAAGCAGCATACACTATGTACAATGAACTAAACTGGGCTAGTTTTAAGAGAACTGATGACAGATGCTATATATGATGGATGCAATATGATTCAAGGTACTCATTGAGTTTGATCTTCAAACTTGGGTAATGTAATTTAAAAGCATTCTTGTGAAGTGAGTATTAATTGTGACTAATGAGAGTCTGTCCTAAATATTCTTTGTATTTTGCCGTATTGAGAATAAAATATATATGGATATGTTTAAATGTGTGTAATTGATTTTTGTTAGTACGATGGTTATATGAATTCAGTACGTCTCTTATGCTTAACAGCTTCAATCTTGCAAGATGGGGGTTAAGTTTAAAATATTTTACTTAAATTATAAAACCCTTTGAGATCCTTTAGAATTTTTCCTCTTGTGATGTATTTTATGCAGTTAAGCATTTAAAAAAAAAGCCAAGTATGAGCAATCAAAGTTTATCTATAGCGTCTAACAGAAGAGTAAATATCTTCACACGCTGTTTATCAAATCAGAGGGGACGCTGCCAAAAACTGAAACAAGTCCAATGGACAAAACTACACTGGTTAGAAATTAAACTATTTAATCACAAAGTAAATAATGTCATACAAGGTTGCACATACAGGACTGTCTCAGAAAATTTGAATATTGTGATTTTCTGTAATGCAATTACAAAAACAAAAATGTCATACATTCTGGATTCATTACAAATCAACTGAAATATTGCAAGCCTTTTATTATTTTAATATTGCTGATCATGGCTTACAGCTTAAGAAAACTCAAATATCCTATCTCAAAAAAATATAATATTCTGAAAATCCTAATCTTAAACTGTAAACCATAATCAGCTATATTAAAATAATAAAAGGCTTGCAATATTTCAGTTGATTTGTAATGAATCCAGAATGGATTACATTTAATTGCATTACAGAAAATAAAGAACTTTATCCCAATATTCTAATTTTCTGAGACAGTCCTGTAAATACAGACATTGAAAAGACTGATATCTGGGATTTGAAAACTCAGTAATGGACCGTGGCGAGACACACTGTTGTGATTTTTGTAAAACCTCCATGTGTTTGTTAGCTGATGGTTCTCAGTTGGAAAGTTGCCACCAAGTGGACGGAGCTGCTATTGTCTAACATTCATTCATTCATTCATGCATGTTGATGTGTAGGTCCAGTTACTATGAGTCCTTTTCGACCTGGAGGCCATACACTGGCGTGAACAATGGTAAGTGTCTTAAAGTGTTAGCGGGGATATTCTACAGGCTTCACAAAGCTTAACATTTAGTCATGTGTAATTAGACTTTAAGAATGGACCGGAGGCTCAAGGATCTGAGTTTAAAGGGGAAAAAAGTAGTTGTATCTAGATAAGGTTCATAATTTAAGATAGCTCTAAAAGTCACATTTTATGTTCCTAAAAGCAGCATTTTTAATATACTGTGTTGTAAGCAAATGCAACACTGTTTGATTACAGTTATTCTTGTTAATGCTTATTTTATATCACCATGTTATCCAAATAATTTAAGCCCAGTCTAATTCAGAAAGGGGGGAAAAATGTGCTAAGTTAATCTTTCTGAGCAAGTAATCGCAAAACTATTCAAAGTAGTTTATGTAGCTTTGCATTGCAGAGCTTCTTAGAAATGATTAGCTGCTCTCAATCAACAACGTGCTGCATGCAAGCCTCAACTCTTATGTAGACCGTTATTGTAACAATGATTCAGGTTTTTATTTTTGTTACTTTTTATTGGGTTCTAGGTTTCAAAGATTGATATTTTCATATCACTATCATGGATGCTTTATCAAAGAAACTGACTGTGGGCACAGACATCCAAAAAGGCCAAACTTGTCTCAGTGAGAACCAAAACAACCAGAGATGTTTGGTTGTGTAACTTTTTGATAAGGAATGCTGGTATCTTCTCATTTTGATCGTTACTTTTTATGGTTAGTCTGTCTCATTTATATCCTAAAAATACGATTTTGAGTTACATTTGGTGGCTTTTTTTCATCTTTATCACAAACGTTTTTTATTTGTACCTATCTTGAACTATTTTTAAAGTTTTGTCCTAAATATATCTAAATTGTCACATTTCCATTGCATTGTGCACCATTCTGTAATATAAACTATATTTAAGCCATAAGACCAATGCCCCCAGACTCCCTACATTTACAGAATTTAATTATTTAAAATTATTTTTTATTTTTAGATCAAATTGATTTACAGGTCTGTAATAATGTAATAAACAATGTAATAATTTCCTGAAAATGTAATAAAATTTGCACTTAACTCAATCGAAAATGTAATAACTTCACCAATAATGTAATAAAATATCCTGACTGATATTGTAATAACATTTTTACCGATAATGTAATACCTTATTGATAATTGATTACATTTTCAGGTGGGTCTTTTTTTTTTTCCAAAACTGATAATGTAATACTTGACAAATAATGTAATATATATGTTCATTTTCAGTCCAGAGTTCTACATTTTGTGTTTTAAGTATCTAATAATGTTATATATGCTGGATTTGAAACACCAGAATGACTATTGGGTTAAATTGCAGACTTCGCGTACCATGTAATAAATTCCCAATAATGTAATAAGGTATTACATGTTACATGTTATTACATAATCCGTCAGGATATTTTATTACATTATTGGGTTTTATTACATTTTGAATTGATTTTAGTGCAAATTTTATTACATTTTCAGGAAATTACAATTTAGGGTACTACAAGGTCCCCCTTTGTTACATTCAGCAAAATCCTTTATTCTGCCACTGCTCCGGTTTAGTTACTGTCTCCTTCGTAAATTTAAGATCATCAAAACAATACAAGGGGAATTCACTTTTCCACCGCCCCGCCCCTAAACCAATCTGACCAATAGGGTGTCGAGGCTTCCACAAGTGCCCGCCCCCTCCGGCCGCTGATTGGTCGCCTGGGCCGTCCGTCACCTCTCATCCGCTCCTCTCGCCACCCGGCGGAGAGGTGAAGCTTAGTGGGGACTGGAAGCTCATTAGAGACGGTGTAAACACATCTGTCACACGAAGAGAAAAGTGACCCGTTCCTCCAGAGCTCGAGTTTTTATTCCGCTGTCGTTGACTCCAGAAGTGGGGGACCCACCCGAGGGAGACGAGGAGAGAAGCTGAGCAGAGACGGGACTGGAACAGGTAGGTGAAGGTGACTCCGCAGCAGCGGCAGGTGCAGCAGGTACCAAGCCTGATTTATGGTTCCGCGTTAAATCGACGGCGTAGAATACGGCGTAGGTAACGCGGCGACGCGCACCGTACGCCGTAGGCTCTGCGTTGGTGTGACGCGGACCATAAATCAGCCTTCACCCGGAGTTTCGGTTGGCAACTCTCAGCCTCTTGGTTAATGTTTACTGCAAACACGGACATAAGTTAGTTATATTAGAGCAAAATAAAGGATATAACATATATAACAGTGGCAGATATAACAGTGGACGTTTATATACGGAGTGTTGTTTATAAAGTTCGTCTTGTCCTTGAATAAGAATAAGCGACATCTGCCTTCAGTTCAGCAGCACTAATACATCTCCAACAGTTTTCTTTCTTTCTTTCTTTCTTTCTTTCTTTCTTTCTTTCTTTCTTTCTTTCTTTCTTTCTTTCTTTCTTTCTTTCTTTCTTTCTTTCTTTCTTTCTTTCTTTCTTTCTTTCTTTCTTTCTTTCTTTCTTTCTTTCTTTCTTTCTTTCTTTCTTTCTTTCTTTCTTTCTTTCTTTCTTTCTTTCTTTCTTTCTTTCTTTCTTTCTTTCTTTCTTTCTTTCTTAATATACAGTAATATTACATACTAACACAGGCTTTAATTAGCTATAAATTGGTTCTTGGTGGTCAAATACAAGGTATCTGATTATTAGTCTAAATTAACAGTGAAAAATTAAACTCGACACCTTTTCATAATTTAGGGTTATTATGACTTGTGGGCCAAAAAAAACAACAATATTTTAAATATTACCCTGGACTTTAGATCTGACTGCCCAATCTACTATAATACAATATATTGTAAGGACCTATTGCAGCCCTAACTACTGTTATCAGCACATCTAACTACTGCCACAGTTAAGACTTTAGTCCCTGCTGACTGAAACTACTGACATTTTCCCTGCTTAACCTCATCTCCTTACCTCAAATTGATACCTGCCTCTGAATTATGCACGGAGGGCCTTTTTGCCAAATGAGTAGCCTATGTTTTATTTAAAGTACGAACAATAGGCACAATGGCAGTGGCAGAGTTGCTCAGAGAGAAATGTGAGCCTGGTGTTTTGTGCCGTGGCAGAGACCAGTGCTGATGGGGGCCGGTGTTCTGACATTTTTTGCTGCTTTGCCAACAAATGCTCCCTAATGGTTTTTTTACCTTTTGCAGAGCTACAATTTTACTGTGTTTTACTCCCTAGCACACTTCTTTGCCCCCAAGTGGTCCTTGTCTTTTGCCAGGCCGTCATTGTAAATAAGCGATATAATTGAGTTTTTTTCCTCTTTATCATATAATATTCACAAAGTGTAATGCAATTCGTGTAGTTTATTTTGAAGGATCAACTACTCAACGTCCCATATTATCCACTTTACATCGTGCAAGAAATGATGGGCGTGGCAATCAAACTTTGAAAATCGACTGTGCGCGTGCGCAGAACCACAAAGTAGCATTTCGGTACGGGGAGCAAGGATTGGCAGAACACCGGTGGTCAGATGTTAGTCCATGTTCCAGACCAGATATCAGCACCACTCAAGGTGACCAAACTTGCTTATGATTTTTGAAAATATCTATGTCTGTAGATGATATTCTGGTATGATAACCTTCCTGAGTGGCAGCTGTAACATAGTTATCAGCTCATGAAGTTACCACCCTCTTCAGGTTCATTGATGATTCTAAATTGGGTATATTATACATTTCCTGAATCCTTATGATCCTGAGAGTATTCCAGTTTTTGTATTTTTTATTTTTTGTATTTTGTGTCTCTAATGTTGTTTATAAAACTAAGCTGGTTCTTTATCTCATTGTGGTTCCTTTATGTTGTGTATTTGCATGATAAACACCAGTTTGTGACATTAGTGGCTGTTATAGTTTCATAGGAGCCTAATGATGCTCTTCTAGTTTAAGGCTCACAATGACCTGCAACAATGATATATTATGGGGTATATTATACATTTACTGAATCCTTATGGGCCTGTCAGTATTTAAGTTTTTGTATTTTGTGTCTCTGTTAATCCTAGATGACACAGGGCTAAAAGATAGTATATCATTTAGGCGAAAATTGTGTAAAATTGTGTGTTGTTTATAGTTTAAAGAGCTGCGGTGACCTCTATGTTGGTCAGAAAGATTCACATCTTAGCTGTACCTGAGTCTAAACCAGGATATGCAGCAGAATCTAAAATGTAATTTTCTGAAGGGGGTGGGTAACTTCATGAGCTGATCACTATGATCCAGCTGCCACTCAGGAAGGTTATCATACCAGAATATCATCTACAGACGTGGATATTTTCAAAAATCATAAGTAAGTTTGGTCACCTTGAGTGGTGCTGACCAGTGAAATTTTGGGCTCTGGCCCGTGGACTAATGTTGGCTGATGGGGGCCGGTGGTCAGATGTTGGCTGCTCTAGGAGCACACTGGGCTCTCTGTGCCGGCTGCCGGCTGCCAGGCTCTGCCAGGGTCTGCTGTGACCCCGGAGGCTGCACAGAGACACACACAAGTTAATGCAGATCAGACCTTCATGTAGGTGGAATGCTTGCATATATGCATATACAAGAGTGCGCTGACGCACAAGAATCCAAAAGCGCCCACATAAGTACTCGTTGGCCCACATCCCATTTTATGTCTCATTGCTCGGGCGACGTGTCAGATAAAGAAGCAGCCCAGCACTTGACACACACCACTGGACATTAATACAAGCATGCAAGCATGTGGTTATACACACATTTACTAATATCACACAGGTGGTAATGTTGCTCAAGAGAAGGTTGTTTTTGTGTGTGCAGGAAGTTTAAAGAATAATTAACGCCGGAAACAAAAGGTGGAAGTAAACAGAAGGGCAAGGCTGAAAAATAGGAGGGTCATAGGGGCCATTGGTGTAAATGTAGCCCGGGTGTTAAATATCATCTCTTTCATCATCCATGTCTCTTTCTCTAAGGAAACACAAAGAGTTAAAAAACTAAATATATACAGTAGTGCAGCCACAGAAAAGGCGACTGCCTAAGGTATTTTTGGACTCAATGGGAAACTTTCCTATTGGTTATTTGATTTTATTTTTTAAGTAGTGAAAATGAAAGTGAAAACTAGTACTTGTGTGAGTGGTTTTGACTCAGATGTTTTGCCCGCTGGTCTGCAAGGATGAACTAACGTGTCTTGCGGTGTGGGATGACTTCAGTGTTGACATCATTTCTGATACTACAATGTGACACTGAGGCCCAGGGAAGAAACAACAACTCACCAATGAGGAAATTAATCAAATCTTGGCCGATCGAACGCAATTGCTGTGAAGCTAGATGGAGCAGAAACATGTTAGAGGCTTAAATCACTAAACACCTTATTCATTTCAGTTATTTTTACCCTCATTGTTCACAAATTTAATGGAATATAATTGCAAGCTTGTGATAGTCTGCATCCAGCTTTGAACCTGCATGTAAGACTTTCACCAGCCCTGATGTTTCCAGGAAAATATCTTTTCCCAAAAGACCTGGCTGTAAATAGGAAGAATTCATTAAATAATAAGCATAAAAATACTTAGGAACTACTTGAATCTGCTACTCTTTTAATGTAGCAATATACTGAAATATTTGAATGAGATTGGGCCTGTTTGATTAAGTTTAAGGCCTCTTTGCTGGCTTAAGTCCACTAAATACATTATCAGTGGAGTAAGAGATTTGAGGGGGGAAAAATCCTCGCTATTCATGACAAAATCTGGGGGATTATGTCATGCAGAAGTTATTCTTTTAGAGCTTTGGTACACCATGGTGATACTCAACACATAATAATGAATCTCTAGTTAAGATGGTTTGGTTAACATATTCTGCTTTGTGATCATTTTATCAACTGCATCCTTGAAAAGCCTGTGGAGGTGATTGATGGACATTTGAGCATGCATAGATGTGTGCACGCAGGTATTCAGGTATTTTAGTATTTTATTTGCTGTATGAGATCATCACAGTAACTACCAGGACAGTTGTATGAAATGTTGATAAGGAAATCGGTGTGAATTATCTGATTCTTTTAACTGAGAGCATACAGGAGGAGACCGGGCATCTTCAGCTGTCATGTTGAAGTTACAACTTCTCTAAATGTGTAATAAGTAACATTAAATAATACACACAAAAAAAGTCCAAGGTAAAGTGTCACTCTGCGTTTACATGCATCAATACTCCTTTTAACACCCGAATATTGGCAATAACCCGAATTTGCACGGCCATGTAAACACCAATAACCCCTTTGAATAACCCGAGTTTGCTCATATTCTGGTTTTTAAAAACCCCAATATGAGCCCTGGGTTACTCCTTTTAAAACCCGAATATTGGGTCATGTAAACACCAAATGGAATATCCCCATCAAACGGAACAGGAATTTGTTTTCTGCACATGCTCTGTTCACAAGGAATCCTGGTCTTTAGAGTCCAGGAAGTTCTTATAAACACGGAGAAACCAAGACCAGGAGGAGACTAATCACTTCATAAATATAATGAAGGATATGAACATTTCTGCATTTGTAGACGCTAGAAAGTACCGGGATAGCCAGATTTAAAAGAAGGTGAGAGAAAAGTTGCGTGAAGCAGCATTTGTTTTGAATTTGGATACAGGAAGAAGAAGCAGAAATGACGGGAATTGCGTTATCACGTTCTCCGTGCGTCGCTGGTTTGATCCAGATATCCTGAATGATTCATTACCATGTAAACGGAATATTCTGAATGTTTCAGTAACCGGAATATTAGCAATAACCCCAATTTTGACTGCATGGAAACGTAGTGACAGATGATGCGAACAGAAACATAAATTGGGAAGTACCTAATGCCTTAGCAGTAAAATGCTAAAAGTTGGACTAACTAATGAGTTTCTATTTTCCAGTAACCTTTAACCAACCCTTGTTTAGGACATATTTTTTATAGCTACTGATGTTTTGGTGTCAATTAATAATAACCTTGAAGAAAATATTGGTCCCTTAACTGAAGCTGTTAATGATATACTGAAAAAATGTGTGGACTAATAGAGGAAGAGAGAGTACAGAGTTGTTTTTTCCAAGGATGTGAATATGTTCCTCCATTTCTCCTGGACTTGGACCACCACCTGCGTGCAGCAGGTTTAATACATGTGGACACGTCCTCCTCCTGCAGGGCCGACATTCCACACACTACGGGGGTCCTCGTTGGGTTGACTTTGAAAGAGAGACATATTCCCAATCCCAACTTCTCTTTCTCAACATTTTGCCTTGGTTCCGGTCTATTTGAGGATTGTTGCATGCTGGGGGAATGTTTTATTTTCTTTCTAATTTGGGTTTTGATCACTTTTTTTGTGTGTAATTGTGATCTCTTGTCAGATCCTCCCTCTTTTGTTGAAGGAACTGAAAGGCCTGTTAAAGCTCTGTCTAACAGATGGACATAAAGGAGAATAATGGCTTCCAGAGGTTATCGCTGGGTGATACTGGACCTCCCGAGGAAGGGCTGGGAAGTGTGTGCGGTTGTGTGTCTGCTCTGACAGGACCACACCCACTCCATTGTACTGCCCAATAAGACCCTCATTGTGATACGGCCGTGTCATATGACACTTAGGTATTAGTGCATGTGTGTGCAAGAGTGTGTGAGTAACGTACTGGACTAGGCTTTTAAATAACACCCCCCCTTTTTTTCTGTTGTTGAAGATGCTGATCAAACCACAGCAGGAAAAAACATACAGTTGAGATTCTTAAGTCATCCTTCATGTTGAAAATATTATTCTAAGACAGTTTAATGTTATCATAGAACCTACGGTGGCTGAGACCCGCCATTGCTGAAAATAAAAGTAACGCTGCAAACAGAAACAAACGCCGCTGCAAATTAAAGAAACGCTGCAAATAAAAAGAAACGCAGCTGCAAATAAAATAAATGCTGCAAATAAAAAAAAACGCCACTGCTAATAAAAGAAACGCTGCAAATATAAAGAAACGCCGCTGCAAATAAAAAAAAAAACGACGCAAATAAAAAAGCCACAACGGAAGTGAATTACCGGGGACTATTTTTGCTGATGCACCGGTGTTTTTTACGTGAGAGGAGAAGTCCCTGACCACCACACACAGTCTCAACTTCACATTCATCAATTTAACTATTGTTACCCACGCTTTAGATTATTCTTGGCATTGTTATTAATGATAAAAGCAACAAAAACAACAACACCGGTGTCCTCTCACATAAAAACCTCGGTGCATCAGCAAAAACAGTCCCCGGTAATTCACTTCCGTTGTGGCCTTTTTATTTGCGTCGTTTTTTATTTTATTTGCAGCAGGGTTTCTTTATATTTTCAGCGTTTCTTTTATTTGCAGCAGCGTTTGTTTCTGTTTGCAGTGTTACTTTTATTTTCAGCAATGGCGGGTCTCGGCCACCGTATAGAACAGTATCATAAACATATTTGCAACCTGGAAAGAATTCCTTCTGGCCTTTAGTGGCATTTGCAAGCAACCACATTTGAGATTTTTCATTGTTCTTAAGAAGAACGGCCTAGAGTTGTTGTTTTGTTTTTGGTCCATTTCTGGTAAACAGAATCAAATGCATTTTGATATTTACCTGCAGCATTTTGTTGAATTAATAGGAGCACTACAACACATGAAACCAGGACACATGAAAATGTTGCTGCCCGCAGAAAAACTATCGGGACAAATGCAAATCATATGCACAATGTTTGACTAGCAACTTCAGCAGCCCTTTGCACAGAATGTACTGAATTTTACTCTGTTCATCTTCAAAACAGGGAAATGGGAAGACTGACATTTTGACTAACTCTAGCTTTTGTGTTTTGACAAAGGCATGCAGTCTGTGGGGCTGATGTTTGTGTGCAGCAGAGCCCGGTAATGCCCGGTGTCAGAAGGTCAGCGCTCAGGTTTCATAGGCCTGATGAAAAGGTGTGGGTGAGGGGTTGTCACCGAGACTTGAGACACATTAATAAGGCTGTGATGTGGACTAATAAACCAGGCATTTACAGCTGTCTGACATGGCTGGAAGTAGAGGCTTCACGGGTCTTTGTGTGAGTGGGTGTAAATATCCTGTCTGAGCTAAAATGGCTTTTGCACCTGGGTAGCGAAGGAGCTATTAGAGTCACAATGAGAAAGTTAACGCAGGGCTGAAAGAATTAGATCCGTTTTGGATCGCTTGTGAATTATTTAAATAATGTTTCAACCAAAACTGACAAACATTGTTTGAAACCAGCCTCTCAAACTGTTTTCTTTGTTTTTCAAATTATAAGATGATTAGGGGAGTTATTTTGCTGCTGTATTCCATTTCAGACATGTTCGCTAATTGTTGTAAGGTGGTAACCCACCCAGCTGGATTCAATGCAATAGCACATCGTAAGAATGGTCAATTCAGTAGATAAAAGGGTGATTTTTGGGGGGCGTATTAAAGGAATTGGTGATGATCACTCTATATCACATCAGCGCTGCCACGGATTGGTCGCCACTAGGGATGGGCGGTATGGACTAAAAAATGTATCACGATAATTTCTGGCATTTATCCTGATAACAATAAAAATGACGATTAAAAAAAAAAAAATAATAATAATAATAATAATAATAATAATAATAATAAATATTTGTTGGCGCCTTTCTGAGCACCCAAGGACACCTTACAAAAAACATAGAAAATACGAATAAAATACAACAGGAAATAAAATAGAATACACAAAATTCCACAAAAAAACCAATTCAACTCCACCTTTGTAACTATAAATCTATCACTACATTCAGTCTTTGGAGCCCCCAAATCACTGCTCTAAATGCTACTAAACTACACCAATTAAATTGAATTGATAAAAAACAATTAAATTAGTTACACCTGTACTGCAAAACTGGAATGACTCCTCGCTCTCAGATCCGTCTTTCTTTCTTTCTTTCTTTCTTTCTTTCTTTCTTTCTTTCTTTCTTTCTTTCTTTCTTTCTTTCTTTCTTTCTTTCTTTCTTTCTGGCTCATTTCCTTCCTTCCTTCCTTCCTTCCTTCCTTCCTTCCTTCCTTCCTTCCTTCCTTCCTTCCTTCCTTCCTTCCTACCTTCCTTCCTTCCTTCCTTCCTTTTACGTTGTGCGTGGATTTAACGCAGAACCATAAATCCGGCTTTACACAAAAACGTCATCAATGGGAATTTATCGTTTTTACCGCGAGATGACACATTCTTACCGTGGGGATTTTTTTTGACGGTTTATCGTGAACGGTAAAATATCACCCATTCCTAGTTGCCACACTGCAACTTTGCTTGCCAGGTTACAAAGTCCAAAGTGTGCAGCACTGTTTTCTAGTGAAGTTGAATCTGAGTGTGATTTGTTTTACAGTCTTAAAACCCCTTCACGGCCACCCATCCTCCTCTTCCTCCTCCTCCTCCTCTCACTCCTCTCCTGGTCAGAGGTAGGAAACCTGCACCGCAGGCAGTAAAACAAGCCCTTGGGGAATAGATCCCCAACAGGTGGCAGATGTGCTACGAAGCACAGTGGTGATTAGAACTCACTTGACTCCTCCATGATCAGTAAGATCGGGTTACTGTATAACTTTCAAAAGTAGGACGATTAAAAGTTAACACTAAGTAATTCAAGCATCTTCATCATAGAACATCAGGCTCTATATTAACCGGAGGTGGAGGTGTGACTGTGTAATTATCATTAGACACACATTTGTCATTGGAATAATGTGCTGATGTAACAGATGTAATTATAACAAAATTACCCTTGTTCAACCTGCACTTCATGGTACCAAAGAATAACTCTATTTGGGTAAAATTACAGTTTTCATTATCATTGTTACATCGTTTGCTTTATATAGCACCGTGCAGCATAAAGTAGAAACGATTGCTCAGGATTCCTTTTAGCGATTTTTGCTGTTAGGGAAAAGGTTGTTTGCGATGACATTGGTGCGGACCTAAAAAAAGGACACAGTTTAGTTAATTGAATCAAAAACTACTGGTTTATGTCTAAAAAGGTTAATGATTTTCCTTCAGCTGTGCGTCAAGGTTAAACAAAGTTACAAAGTAACTGCAGATCTCTCATGACATTCAAAATTCTAATTTAATGTGTGTGTATTAAATGTGACGGGTGAGAAGAGACAGTAAACAGCAGTGAGAAGGTTGATAATTTGTCCGTTGCTTGGCTTTAATTTTATATCTCCTTTTACGATGCCAAATGTTAAACTACATGATCAATAACAAAGGCCCCCGTTGTAATTTTTAGAATTTTTAGTGTCCTTTTTAGAAACGTGGGATCATTTAGATTCTGTTGTTAATCTTGGGATGGTTTATATTCATTATTCTCATTTCAGAGATGATATTGCACCATGTTCTCACATTAGCTGAAAACATACTCTCAAGGTATCAGGTTTTCTAAAACCTACCATTGCTGAAGGCATGGGCTTTTGAATTACACATTATTTTTAGTGCTTGGTGCATTTTACTGTATCAAATTATGCCTCAAAGTGTAGAAAACTGTATTTTAACAGCAGTCTGGATTGAAAACCTTATCAGGCCCTGCGTGGCTGATAAAGTTTCCAGGTGTCTCAAAGTCCCAAGCAGCTTGAGAAGAGACGTCATTCTTGGTATAATAGTAACATAAGATTACAGATGAACTATCAGTGACATAATGTCTATTACAGTAACTTACATAACTCTTGCTCATGTCAAAGTGCAACATGTTTCTCATGAAAGCAGTCATATTAGCAATAAGGCTGGCTGTTCTTGTTATTTAATTTATCAGCGGATAAAAAAGATGTTCAGTCAGATCTTTTGTTGAGCTCAGTGTCAGCCCTGTTGGGGCCTGTTTGGGATGTGAATATTCACTGGTGGCCCTCACACAGAGCCTCTGTCTGCCTGTTGGGTTGTTTTGCAATTCAAATCTCTGGCGCAACACTGAGCAAATGCTTCCTTATTGTCCTGAAGAAGCTGGTCTACGGGGCAGCGTATCCTGTATCCGTGCTGCCCTTTTCATGCTTCTCAAAGCTTCCTGGCAGGTATCAAAAGAGAGATTAGAGGCATGTCTGTTACCTGCATCATGCCACTTTAGATGGTGGGTTGTAGGAATGGGCGATATTTTACCGTTCATGATATACCGTCAAAAAAATTCCCCACGGTAAGAATTTGTCATCTCGTGGTAAAAATGATAAATTCCCGTTGATGACGTTTTTGTGTAAAGCCGGAAAGAAAGAAAGAAAGAAAGAAAGAAAGAAAGAAAGAAAGAAAGAAAGAAAGAAAGAAAGAAAGAAAGAAAGAAAGAAAGAAAGAAAGAAAGAAAGAAAGAAAGAAAGAAAGAAAGAAAGAAAGAAAGAAAGAAAGAAAGAAAGAAAGAAAGAAAGAAAGAAAGGATAAATTCCCGTTGATACGTTTTTGTGTAACAAACATGGAGGATCTGAGTCATTACAGTTTTGCAGTACAGGTGTACTAATTCAATTGGTTTTTATTAATTTAATTTAATTGGTGTAATTTAGTAGCATTTAGTATTCTTTTAGAGCAGTGTTTTGGGGGCTCCAAAGACTGAATGTGGTGATAGATTTATAGTTACAAAGGTGGAGTTGAATTGGTATTTTTTATCATTATCGGGATAAATGCCAGAAATTATCGTGATCAATTTTTTAGTCCATACCGCCCATCCCTAGTCGGTTGTAATCTGGATTTTGACTATATTTCCTTGTCATGATATTCTCATGTTTCCTGCTATTCCGTGGCATGATCAGAAAGCTGCATCTAACACCATGAACTCCATGTGACGGATCCTGCTATCTATAAAACTCCTCTCATATATTTCGTTACGTGTTTGGAAAGAACTTCACCTTTGATCCTTGAGAGACTTGAAGACAGACATCGTATTGAAACAGGAAACTCTTGAGTTTGTCTGAGTAAATAGGAGAACTGAGCAAATACTTATTTATAGGACTTGTCTTAAAGTAACATATCCCAAAATACTTATCCAGCACCCTGAATGACTTAATAGTAAATAAAACACCTTTAAGTGTGTTCAGGCTTCATCCTTCATGTTGAATGCTAGCGTGTACACCTGTGCTTCGCAGCAGCGGGGGACTGCACCCTCCGAGTCAGGAATTTGGGTTTTCCTTCAAAACCAGCTTGCACAATTTCATTGTTCTTCCAATTTCTATTCACTGCTTATAATTGTCTCACATTAGATGAGAGCAGAGGAGCAGTAAGGTCAGGAGAGGAATGCTGTTGTCCTGGAGCTCCGCCGCACATTTGGTACAGTAACTCGACTTCACCCTCTCCAGGAGGTCGGACAATTACGAGAAGGCAAAACACCCTCTTCTAATAATGCAGTCTGGACATCTCAAAGGGAATAGGATAGCGTGTTGACGTCAAAATGCAGGATCTGTATGCGTGCAGAGGGAGGTGAAAGGTTTTTGCTCTCCCACGGAGAGTAATCTGAGTAAGCAACGTCTGTAGTCATAGTGGTTCCACCTGTTGCTGCTAAATTGAATAAATAGTTTTCTTAGGATGTTCTTTGACCCAGTGTTATGCTAACACCAGCAATTCATGCGTTCATAATTGGTGCTTAGGCGCAAAATTCGCCCCTTGTACGTTATTAAGCTGGCACGTCTTCCCTTGCATATTCCTCTCACCTCGGGATTAGATATTTAATGTCATTATGTAATAGGTGTTGGAAGTAAACCTTTGTCCTTATGATATAACAAAGATCAAGGATAGGCATGTTTTCTGTTGTTGCAAAACAAAATTAATCCACGTTCAGATACGTGGATGGAACAAAGCTGATTGGCTGTGATAAGAATTCCTGATCCATTCTGGGTTTCTTTCACTGTTTTTTTTTTTAAATATCTTATCTTTTTTCTACGTGATCCTGTGGGTTAATATGTGTTTAATCATTCTGCATGAGGAGTTTTACTTTCCTAGGAAGTGTGCCACCGACTTTCCTCTTATCAGTTATCAGTTCATCTTCCATCTATGTAGGCCGACAAACTACTGATTACATCACTGCACAGGGAAATGTAAAAGTGACATTTGAGTGTGCACAGAACTAAAAATATCAATATTTTAAAGAAACTTTTCGGGGTAAATGTTTAATGATATATTAAGCGTTGCACGTGTTGCATGATTAAGTCATGAAACAGCGTGGTGCCCCTGGCTAGGGCGTGGTTCTGTTAACAAAATAAGTAAATAAGTAGGGAAAGTTTTAATGTTTGAATGACATTTGCCTATTTTATGGTCGAATGGAGGGCTGTGTACTGATTATGGGAGCGTGTTTGCGTTACCTGCTCTACCAGTTGCTTATCAAGCACGTCCTCTGCCAAGCAACCCCAACTATCAGAGATAACGCATGGCTGCCATGCCACCATAAACGTCAGGTGTCTGGCCTGCTGATACTGTCTATGTGCCTGTTTGCCCAGTGTAGATAGTACATGGTTTTATTTAATGGTCTTTTATAGTGTTTGATGTTGAAATTGTCTGATATTGTCTGACGTATCTGTTTTATTCTTTATCAAGGAGAATTGTGTAAAGGAAGCACGACTCAAGGCTCACAATCTGAGTTGAAGTGCATAGAAAGAAGTGTTGGACAGGCAGATGGAAAGTTTTTATTACTGCGATAGGTAATAATAGCTGATTGTGTGAAACTTAATTCAAGGGTTCAAATCAGTTCATGAGGATGACGTTTTGTAGTATCATTTATATAATGCTCATTGGCCTAATGCTCACAAATTTATTTTCCACAATTCCCTGAAGGTTGGGATTAAAATGAATTCCGTCCAAGCAACCAGGTCACACCTGTGGTAAAAGATGGTGACGTGCCACTCTGTAACAGAATAGATGAGCCCGTTAGGAGCTTTTGCCTTGAGTTTTACCATCATGGGTACAATCTGTGAGGAGAACAGTACCAATGGTGCAGATGTTTCTCTGTGCCCTCTGCTTTGTCTGTCTGCAGTGGGACAGTTTTCCCCTGATTTAATTCTTTTTGGCATGACATTCTGTATTTAATTGCCTCTTTACTGAAATGACATGAACTATATAAATGCTGTTCTGTTTACTTGTTTAATATTTTCATCGTTCCTGTAAAGACAGAAGTAGGCAGCCGTCCTCCCAACAAGTAAAGTCTCCTTTCCTTGTTATGGCTCACGTGGGTCGAGGAAAAGACACTTGTGGTCACAGCTCCTGGAAGAGATTCCTGCAATAGAAATCCAGCTGTGAGTTAGTTATTAGTGTGGGATTCTGGTTTGACAATTCAAATAAAAGAAATCCTATTTCATCAGTTAAGTTATAATAGAAATAACTTATTTTTTAGACATTATTTTATTTTATTTACTATTCAATTAAATCTATTATCATACATTTTATTGCAATAACAGCAGTTTAGAAAGTAAAGTTAAACACCAGATATTCAGTGTTTCCAGTCTCTAAAATATTAATTTTGTAGTTTGCACCAGTGTTTCAGACACTTAAAAAATATCTCTATGTTCTGAAATTGTATTGATTAAACAATAATTTCAATATCTTTCTTTTTTATTATTTTATAACTTCCCCCCTGTAGTTGTCACCACAGATTATCATTGTTTCCGCATATTGATTTGTTTTAACGACAGACGCTCCTCCTGACATAACACGGGACTAATCACTTGTTGAGTGAAGTGACAAACGTGGCTCAGGGGAAAAGTAATCGGTTTAGTCTGCTGAAAAAAATGCCTTTTCAGAGACAATTGATGGATGAAACTAAACCAAACGAGCTACACCGGTCTCAAAGACAATGGAGTTCTTTTTTTTTCTCCTGAAGAATAAACTTTTCCTGTAATGATGGAGTCATTGAGATGTCTCCCACCTTTAAACAGGACGTGGCTCATTTGTTATTGTGAGTGTTTTGTTTTTCTTGCAGTGTTTGTCCTCAGATTCCTGACACTAGGGGGGAAACGCTTTAACATATTGCGGTAAAGTGCGCTGGTGTAAAGCCACGGTGGTGACACCGTGAGATGTCCAAGCTCACAGCGACGGTAATTAATTAATTATTTAAATATTATGCTGTGCTGCAGGAGCAACTCCACATAAAAAAGAAAATGCACAAGTTTAAGCAGGTAAGATGATTCATTATAAATTCCCTGGTAGCCGGTCTATAATGTATTATATTTATCACTACGTCGCTTTGCAAAGCCTTGTTCACTTGTTTTAGTTGTTTGTTTGGCACATGGCAGTGACGTCATGCCAGAGCGCAACCCAAATTTGACTAAAGAAAGAAAAAAAAGATGGAAGAAAGGAGAGCGAAAGATGTACTATAATAGATGGATGCATAATAGAGGCAGTATGATAATCATACTATATACATCTTCACATAAGGCCTCTACTATCACATATAAGTGTTTTTCTGTGTGATATATATATATATATATATATATACAAACACATATGAGAAAGAGAGAGAGACTTTAGTGACTGAATATAAATGGTTACATTAAGCTGACACTTAAGGATAAATCAAATCTAAGTTGTATTACTTTACATAAAGCATGTACATTAATGTGATCATTTGATTGTTTTGTTGGTCCTTTCATGGCCCCTAGTACCAAAAAAAATCTTTAAAAAACACAAAATACCGTGCTGCCGTTGCAGGTTTGAATCCCGGCCTACGCACCTTTGCTGCATGTCATCCCCACTCTCTCTCTCTAGCCCCTTCCTGTCTGACACTTGAACAAAGGACCCAAAAAAATGTTTAAAAAATAAATAAAATACTGTCACCTTGAAATACTACGGTATACTGTATACCGTCACCATGCCGTACTGTAAAATCCCAAACATCCTACTTTACAGCCCTGTTTGCTGCCACTTGTTGTCAGTATCTGAATAACGTTATCTCTTGCTTGGTGGAGGTGTGAGTTATATCCCATGAACCTCTTTAATCATAAACCACCTTGCATCTGATGAAAAACTTCAACTTCCTCCAAGAGATTTTTTGATTTGATTTATTTTATTTTTGTACATGTAAAAAAGAAAAGAAACAACACTACATGAGAAGTTTAAGAAAACAACACAACAAAACAAAGAATTTCATCCTTTAAAACTTGCTATCTTGATTTACATGTGCCAAAAAAGGAGTAGGAAGAAGTGTAAACTTATTTAGTCCTACCCCCATTCACTGATAATTTAACCTGTATTTATAAATATTCACACACTGTACTCACACTGCTAAATAACAGTATTATTATTATTAATATTTATATAAATTTACTTATTTACACTATACTGGATCTGCTCTATATCTATGTATATCTACTTACACACATAATCACACCACACACGTGTATATATATATATATATATATACCCATACATACGCGCATATACTCATACATACCTACAAATTGTTTTCTGCTTAATAAAAGTATGTGAGACGCAATTTGAAATCATTACTTTGCTGCACAGTTTCCAATACTCCAGTTGCTTCCACGGTTCACTGTTTTCATAATCAGTTCACCCAGGTCAGCATGTTCTTGGCTTTTAA
The DNA here is from genome assembly GCF_033807715.1 of Cololabis saira. Classification (NCBI taxonomy): domain Eukaryota; kingdom Metazoa; phylum Chordata; class Actinopteri; order Beloniformes; family Belonidae; genus Cololabis; species Cololabis saira. The sequence goes on along the minus strand of NC_084600.1, from coordinate 4,669,189 downwards.
TGTACATACCAAAGATTAAAAAAGATATCCTGCAGAAATGATGAATTTGCAGGTTCAAATGTTAGACTAAAGCCATACGACCATATATATATAAACACACTTACATACAAATAAGACTCAGTAGCCCGCAGCTAGTGCAGAGGAATTCCTGCAGTATCCAGTTAAACTCGGCGTTGGCAGATCATATTGCAAATCCCTGGGGGTCCTTAATACAAAAGTAATTGTCTTTGCAGAGGTCAGCTGAAAGTAAGAAGTTTGTCAGTGGCTGAGGCCTGTGTTTGTGTCCGACCAAGGGACACGGTAATTTAGTGTTAATGGTTGACCACAGCTGTTTAAACTGCTCCTAATACACTCTTATTGAACCTGTTGCATTTAGTTTATTTGTGTCATAATACAATAAACTATGTATATCTGAAGGACTGTTAGCAGTAAGCAGCCCTGGAGAAACAGAAGACCAATTGCACATACACACATGCTTCAAAACATGTATATGAATTCAGACAACATTAATAACCTTTGTTAAAAACCTTAAAATTCAACTAGACCAAAGGTTGATATTGTCAAGTAAGTATTTAGGCCAGATCAGGGCAGGAATGCCGAGCTTATTAGAGTGTGACAGCTTGTCTTGGTCAGCTAGAGATTTTAAACACTAATGTGAGCACTGCCCAGCAACACACAGCCAGAGTTTCTCTACATGCTACACACACACACACACACTGCCGACGGAGTAGAGACGGTTATTTGTGTTTGACATAAACAGACAGGAGGAGCAGCTCTGCAGGTGTCGGTGCTGTTCCCTTTCCCCCCGCCAGACGCTTCGCCCCGTCAGTGCTCAACGCCACACGACTTCCACCTTTTCAAAAGGAGCTTCCTCCGTTTCTGTTTGATCAAGCATAATAGGAATATTGTCTTTTAGGCTCAGTGGGAAACAGAACGTGAGAAGGGATGCTGAGCATCTATAAATGTGCAACACCTCTTGTAGATGTTTTGTGTTTTCATGTCGTAAAACACTGTACTTGAGTTGAGACCATGTTGCCATATGTTTACGTCAACCCTTACTAGGGCTGGGCGATATGGACCAAAAGTCATATCTCTATATCTTCTAGCTGAATGGCGATACTCGATATATATCGATATTTTTTCTGTGACATAATTGGGGTTTCCTCGGGCACGGTGGCGCAGCTGGTAGTGCAGCGGTCTCACAGCAAGAAGGTCCTGGGTTCGATTCCCGCCGGGGGGACGCTGTGGGTGCTGAAGTGCGTGTTAGTTCCCCCATGACTTCAGTGCCCACACCATGGGTGGGGTTGGCGAAAGGATCTTTCTGTGTGGAGTTTGTATGTTCTCCCCGTGTTCCCCTGGGTAGCTAGTGTGAGCTACCCTCACAAAAACATGCACACAGTCCTGGGCCATAGATGCCCCCTCTGGCCAACCGGGGCGCCAGATGGGGTGGGGAGGATCCGGCCGGAATAACGTGATCCTTCCACGCGCTACGTTCGGCCGGAGAAGCCCCACCCTGTCTGGTGAAAAGATGCGGCCTGCTCACTCCTCAGGTTAAGGAGGAGACCTGAGCTCAGTGCAGGGCCCTCCCGGGGTTGGTAGAGGATGGCAATGCCCAGGACTGTCAGTAGGTAGGAGCACGGAGTGGTAAAAATGGGAAAAAAACCGGGATAAAAATATTTAAAAAAAAAAAAAAAAATTGGGGTTTCCCCCAAAGCATTAAAGCATAGCATCTCTGTTAGCTTCTCTGTTACTATCTCTGTTAGCTTCATTTTTTTCTGAGGCAAACCCTTAAAAAAAGTTTTAATACAAAGCCTCGTGCCAAATGCCACACAGGTTCCTTTATTAACAGAGGTCTGCACTATATCAAAATGTATAAAACAAATGAAATAAAAAATAAACTGCCTGCATATATAGAATAAAAATGCTTCTTGAATAAAATAAAACAAATATCCCTTTCCTGCATAACAATTAAATTAAAATACACTGTGCAATTAATACAATGTAGACAGTAACAGGCAGACTTTTCCACTGAGGTTGACAGTTGTGCAAAAAACAAAACATTTGTTCAAATCTCAAATAAAACATGTAAAGATATTGCATCTCTTTGAGCAAATCTCAAATAATTACAACAAGTCAACTACTGTACATTTTACAGATTTTGTGCCAGGAAAATAACCTGTCAACACTGTCAGGTTTCAGCACACAAAAGTACTTTTCTGCCAGCGAGAGGGTCAGCGTTGATGTACAGTCAATTTGTCGCAAAATAAGCTATATCGATATAAACGATATTGTCTCGTACCATATCGCATTTGAAAATGTATCGATATATATTAAAATCTCGATATATCGCCCAGCCCTGACCCTTACTTACTCATCATACTGATTTTCCTACTCACGAGCACTCAGTTATCATGACATTGCTAAATTATTCTCTGACTGCTCAGCTCTTATGATTCAGACGGCAGCTTTCTGTGGGCTTGGCCTTGTTTTTTTTTAGCATAATGACACACCTCAGAAGTCTTTGAAAGTATCTTGCGCTGTTATGCCGTGGTATTGACAGAATGTAACCGCAGACGGGCGTATAAACACCCTCCTGTCCGTAGGACTGAAAAACACCAGTAAAGTAGTTCCTGTGACATTGGGTGTCTTCAGGAATACACTTTCCTGTGATCACACACACATACGTGCAGAGGCGGACAGGTTCACGAGGTGAAAACAATTGATCTGAGCTGTTGGGGCTCAGAGACTGCTGAAGGCTGTCCGGGGAAGGACAAAAGGTCTTTGGAACAATTTTAATCCCTCAGAGAAAGTAGATTAAATCACTTGTATTGTAAGCAGGCATGATGCTTGTTCACTTTTTTTGTTGTTGTGTGTCAATTCAAAGCTCTGTTTTGTGTCCGGTCTGCTTTTTCTTAAGTTAAATCTCTGTCACGTCTGTTTGCTGTGGTTGACATTTTCCCAGCCAGAGACAGAGTGACTGCTCTGTGCTGGAAAAGGAACCCGCTCTGTACTGAGTTTATATATTTGAGAACACTGTGGAAATAGTGAGCAGCACTTTAATGGTGTACAGCTTTAGTCATTTTTCAGGTTATTTTTCCACCTCCTTGTTTGACTCTTTATGGGTCAATGACGAATAAGGATTTTCAACAGGTCAATTTTAAAATAATAAAAAAAAGAATATCTATTGCAGTAGTTCAAACATTAGGAATGTTGTGTACACATAAATTCATATAAAACTTTTAAATTAATTATTCATATTAAAATAAATTAATTTCCTTAACATCTTGACATCTTTTTTTTTTTTTTTTTACAAGTTTTTTCAGTATTATACAAAAATGGTTATTTTAATGGTCACGTCACATGATATTTCATAAAATGGACATCAGTCAAACTTTGTTTGTATATTATGATGGAAATATAAATACAAATGTGTTGCAATCTTACACACTACAAGATGCTTCAGAAATCATGCCAGATAGGGCAGAAGATTGATTTAATTACATTTAGAGTGATTTCAAAAAAGTTTTCAAAACAAGAGTCCTGGTCGGACGGTCGCACCACATGACATTTTGATGCTTAAAACAACAACAAAATCCCAAATAACTAGTATTTTTTGTAAAACTCAAGTGAGTCCATATGTGGGACAGGTAGTTCATATATCTGGTATTTTTTTATCCATTTAAACCTTTTTTGAATTGAAAAAAAATCAGTTTTTCGGAAAATATAGATGTCACGTCATTGACCCATATACACTGTGATGAGCAGTAGAATTTAAAGTCAGTGTTAGATCACTCTGTTTGTTATAAGTACAATATAGACAAAACAGGTGAAAATCCTCAGTTCAAACAGTCTCAGCTCCAGAGTTTTGATCCATATCTGTAGGTTTAGCAGGGCCATCAGGGCCATCTTTGCTTCTCAGAGGTCTGGTGGTCCAGCCTAATGGCTGCATGTTAAAGGTCAAGCTGGAACACATAATTACCGAGGAGAACAGAAAAAAACACAATCAGAAAGAATTTAACATCCCCCTCCTATCAGTTATTCCTTCCTCTTGAGATCAGCCTGACCCGTGCTCTGCCACTCTCATTGGTTGGTTTTATAAATCCCGTTTGCTTTCTGAAAACGTGTCCTAGCCTGACACTTTACTGGGTCACGTTAAGTATTATTTGAGCTCATAGTGTCTAAAGTCTTTGGCTTATTAAGGCTTAATCTTTTCCCATTACACAATGATGTAGCCCAGTTGCCAGGCAGAGCACGGTCATAAGAATCCCCTTCTGCACACCTAACCATTGTATCTTAAAGATGCTGTTTTTTCTTCTCTTTTCCAATTATATTTAACCATCACCAAAAGAAAGAAAGAAAAGAAACAGGTGGAGTTAGTCACAGCCGTCACAAAAGGAAGGCTGCAGTTCTTTTCTCTCGTACTGACACTGAGCTAACAGTAAGAACAACTCTGCATAGCTGAGCACTAAACACTGCCAACCTCAAGAGAAAACAATAGTGGAGGCAAAAAGGCTCTTTGTCTGCCCCCCAACAATCCCCCAACAATCCCCCGGGACGGTGCTGACGCTGTCATCCAGGACAAGTGTCCAGGTTGAAGGTGATGCCACGCTGGCTCATTTACTGGCTTTAATGGGCTATTTTCAGCATGTTCAAATATGTGTAACACCTTTGTGATCTAATTAATGCCAGATAAATTATTGGTCTTCATTTAAGTATCATTTTTTAATAGCAAAAATCTAACAAAATCAGTATATTCAGAGATGGTTTCATGAAATATACACAGACTTCTCAGATAAATCAAAGTAATTTTGTATTATTATTATTATTATTATTATTATTATTATTATTATTATTATTATTATTATTATTATTATTATTATATATTTTTTTTAATTATTATTACGTTTATTGAACAGGGACAAATGTATCAAACATTATTTCATAAAAAATACAAAACAAATGTCATACATACAGGTTTCTAGCCAGAGCTAATTTGCAACTCCTGTCCCTGGTTAGGCCTTTACTTAAAATGCGAAAGCAGAGTTAAAACAGTACAAAACCATTAAAATACAAAACATGCTAAACAGAATGAACAAAAAAAAGACAATGCAAAGACAAGAACCAAAAACACAAACCAGATAAGGACAGAAAACTAAAATAAAATAAATAAATAAAGTGGTACAGTATGTTAAAGTCAATGTTCACAAGCTTGTTTCAGTTTTATTCAGTGTAATAATAAGTAATAGTTCTGCAGTTGGTTGATAATATGTTGTTTTTATAATTATGACGTTAACAAGAATTTTAAGGAATAAAGGGAAACTAAGGGAGAGGGGAAAAAAATCAAATTGAGAGTGATTGTGAGGGCTAGCTTGTCTTATGACTTTATTCTGTTGTTTTCTTTGGGGTCACCCATACACCCGCTTCTTCCACCCACCACGTCGCCCCCCGTCCTCCCTCCTGGCTTGGCCAGTGTCCATGTGCCGGGCTCGGGGCCTTGGGAATGAATGGCGCCCCGGCTCTGCTCCGTCTTTGAAGCCAGCCAGGAATGCGAGGCCTCTTTTTTCTTTTTTTTTCTCTCCTCTCCCCTCTCTCTCCGTTGTTCGGGCAGCCGGCAGCACTAGCAGCTATCTGCTGCGGTGAAATATTCCCTCCGCTGCTCTCATTGTGCATGAGAGAGCCGGACGTCATCCGCCGGCCAATCACTGGCTCCCAATAGGAACCCTCGGGTCTCAGTGGGGGGAGAAGGGACCCACTAGAAGTCTTCTCTCTTATATCTGCCTCTCCTGGTTACTTGCTCTGGTCACTCTTAAAGAAGAAGAAAAAAAAAGCTCTAAATGAGAAACAAGGACATAAAACATTTGGCTAATCCATATTTTAGATTGATGGTAAAAGACCTATTTCTTTCCCAGATGGATAACAGAAAAATAATTGACTTAAATTCAAAGTTTGGGTGAGTGGTTCTTTTTTTTCTAAATAATAGAGCAAACTTGAAGTCTAGACGGCGAGTAGTTGATCGCCGAGTCGTTCCCAATTCGCTGTTGATCCTGTTTTCTTACTTGTGCTGAACTTTCCTGCTGTCATTGTTCACTCGTCTTGTCTCTGGTTGTTGTGGTTTGCGTGTGAGAGTATTTGTCTGGGCCGGTCACCCTATGCCTCGCCCTCCCTCCCCGCTTGGCTCCTCTCTGTACATTTTGTCACTGCTTGTCCCCTCCATCACTTCCACTTGAGCGCCCCCCTGTTCGGGAGCCCCTCTGTTCTCAGAGAGGAGCGGAGGCCTGGAAACTGCACACAGGATCACAACTAATAAGAAAAGCCCTTCATAAACACACAGAATTACTCTGTATGCTGTAGATTGAAAGCTTCTCGGGAAGTGGGTGTTTGTGCATAAGCAATAGCTAACAAATGTAGCAGCTCTGGTGGATATGTCACTTGTTAGAATACGTTTGAAAGGAGCTTTCGGTTGTCACACTTATTTTTCATGCATTGCAACAAGGATCTAATCAGCTGTATTTTGCTGTCAGCTGTATTTCTTGCAGCTCCCATCATGTCATAATGGAAATTTCCATAAAGCAGTTGTGCAATTCAATTTAATTTGTGTATTTTTAAACTGGTTAGCTCCTCCTTATTATACGTGCAACAATTATCTTTGTGTCTGTCAAGTATGAAGCTTCAAGTATGATGAGAAAGTGAAGGTATGCAGGTCATGGGAGAGTCCTGTCATTAGTGTCTTAAACCCATCATTAACTTGCTCTGGCTCGTTAGATAGCAAGACTGGTTTGAGTTTTAATAATAGCCGATAATGAAAATGAAATGAAATAATGAAAAAAGTTTTCCACATGTAGGAATTTGAGAACTTAAGTTATCAAATTCCTTGTTTAAGGTGATGATGAAAAATGCCATGGACAGTTAAAATGGGATTCAGAATAATTGGCTTCTGAATATTAAAACGAGCGCCGGTCTAAATGAATAAGACGTATCATTGTGCTGCAGCACACTGAGTTCCAAAATCCTCGTTGACCAGCCAACAACTCAAATGACTCATTTCCAAACAGTTGTTACATATGACACAACTCAAAGCAGAACTGTGTCTAAAAGTTTCTAGTACAATATATCGTGTACATGTCACAGTTATATAGATTAACTGCAGAGCTGCTACGTGGCTAATGTTGCCGTGTGATGGGAAAACTCTTTGTAGTATATGGAAATGATTTATGGATATTTGAGTACATTTCACCCTGAAATAAGTTCGATTAACATTGAAAGACAGCGTGCGTTTTGAATTCTATGTGCCGTGAGGAGTGAAAGTACACTTATAAAAGTAATTTTAGGAAGTAATTTGGCTTTAGGATGCCCTAAATTTCCTTCTGGATCAATGAATTATCCATCTATCTATCTATCTAGAAATAAAAAGTGCAAATGCAGTTGCTTCTCACAAATAATAGCAGAAACAGACGGGTTTTTACATCCCACCCTTTCAATTTATTGTGTATCTGTCACATGACTAATCTCCTGATATTTCAAAATGGAATTCCTGAGATTTTTCTTGTGCTTGCTTCAGTGTGCACCAGCACCATCCTCAAGGTCATTAATTAGAGCCTTACTGATGCAAAACAGCCTACCGACCTCTCCGACAGGTGGTTCACAGCTCTGACCTAAAAAGCCAATCTGGCATAAACCATGTGACACAGCGCACACAAAAAAAGCACAAAACCTAATGCTGCGTAATGGTTTTCTATTAAATTAGCATTTTTAAACACTCTTATGGCATGCATCAGCTTAAAAAAACAAAAACACATTTTTTTTTTTATCAGGATCTAAGCCAGATACACATATTTTTAACCTTCAGCTATAAAGAAGAACCATTATTCATTCAGGTGTTTATAAGTTGTCTTGACAACATGTAACAAGTGAAGTTAAATTTCACAGTTAAGGAATCTGACCTAAAAGTTGCACAACAGCCTTTCACAAAACAGTAACTTCTCTTCCTAAACAGTTTTCTACCATGCATGCAGGTTAGGTGGTGCATCAATGGAAACGGCAGGGAATAATCAATTGAACTTTGGGGATTAATAAAGTATTTTGAATTGAATTACCATTCAACTGGAGTCCATGCCAAGCTGAAAATATACAGGACTGTCTCAGAAAATTAGAATATTGTGATAAAGTTCTTTATTTTCTGTAATGCAATTCAAAAAACCAAAATGTCATACATTCTGGATTCATTACAAATCAACTGAAATATTACAAGCCTTTTATTATTTTAATATTGCTGATCATGGTTTACAGTTTAAGATTAAGATTCCCAGAATATTCTAATTTTTTGAGATAGGATATTTGAGTTTTCTTAAGCTGTAAACCATGATCAGCAATATTAAAATAATAAAAGGCTTGCAATATTTCAGTTGATTTGTAATGAATCCAGAATGTAGGACATTTTTGTTTTTGTAATTGCATTACAGAAAATCACAATATTCTAATTTTCTGAGACAGTCCTGTAATTTACACATTTGTGTTTGCGTTTGAAGGCCACTGTTTTTTTTTGTTGTCGTTTATTTTTGAGTCAGTTGCAAAATTAAAAAGCAAATGTTATCAAGTCATTCCTCTTTTGAAGCGTCATTTGCCCTAGGTGAGTGAGGAAGCTTAGGATGGAGTTAAGATTTCCGGCTGATAACCGGTGTGTGCTGTGCTTGTGTTTCTCCCCCAGGAGCAGACTGTCTCAAGAGGCTTTAAGGACGGCAGAGAAATGACCTAAAAAAGCTGCAAGTGTAACCAACAACCTGGCACATGTGCATTGGTGGTAATTTCCACAGTTTCATCCACAAGGAGCACACATGCAGCAGCGCACACACACGTGTACCGTCTTTCCAAACCCTGCCCTTCCCTTCCTGCCAGTCGCCCCAGTCCTTCATGGATTCCTACAGCTTCCACTTTGAGAGAATGAGCAACGTAGACCTGCATCCTCTGAGCCTGCCCGTCAACCGGCTCTCCCCCGCCAAGTCCCACAGCAGCATCATCGACCAACTGGCCCACCACCAACACGGCAAGGGAGACTCGGCCTACAGCTCCTTCTCTGGCGGCTCCACGGCCCCGGATTACCCCTCTCCGTTCTTCCCCGACGACCTCCAGTCCAGCTCCTTCAGTCACTATGCTGATCTCAAGTACATGAAGTCCATTTACCATCCGTCCCAGGTGCTGCAGTCCGACCCCAAGACCATGGACCAGCTCTATCGTTCTGTTGAAGCCATTTCACAGCAGTATCGCAACAGCACTAACGTCAACCACCACAGCCACAACGGCAACAACAGTTTCCACACCAACAACAAAGCACTCTCTAAACAAGAGAGGTATTTTGGGGCTGCGTCCCAGAATGCCCATCCTCCTCTCCACCCCCCTCCCATCCCAGCGCGCCTTGATAGTTTCATAGCGACTAAAAACTTGGAGAACAGCAGGGTTCACCATCACGGTACTGCGTTTAAATCCCAGCAAAAGCAGCCCAGACCTCACAATCACCTGCACCCACGTGGCCTCATTTCCCCCAAACCGGAGACGGCCAACCCGGACGTGAGCAGCGCCAGCTTCATTTCTGAACCGGTGTACTCGGTATGGAAAGGGCCTCAGCAGCAGCCGCAAGGCCAGCACCCACCGAGCTACCGACCCCACCTCCAGCCTCACGATGAGGCCCGGGGGAACCCGGAGTACCTGTTCATCACGGATAAGAACGCTGGCTCCGAGCAGCACAAGTCACAATCACCTCCCCGGGGCAAAAGCAAGTCCGAGCACTCGACGAGCAAAAAGTCGTCGATAATAAAATGCAACGGAGACCATCACAACAAACCCGGCAGCGGTAGCCTTTTTGAAAATCAGCGCAAAAGGTCACACTCGGCCCACGACCTGCTGGATCCAGAGCCGGCCAGAGCCGCGAGCCCCTGGACCAATCAGGGTCTGATCAGCGGCAGCATTCAGCAAAAGGGCCAGTTCTACTTTGTCACAGGAGTGTGTAAGCTGTCTGAGTGTGGTTTTAGGACACAGTCCTCATCTGTTAGTGGCTCTGAGGCTGGAAGTGAGGTCTCGTCCGTAAGAGACAAAGAGAGATGCCACAGCACAATGGACAATTTGTTCAAACCTCTCCAAGAGAGTTCCCGCTCCTCCAGCGGCACAATTTCAGTAGACAGAGACACTTTAACTTCTGCGTCCAATGGAAAGGATCTGATATCCAAGAGCCAGGACCAGGAGAATCACCGGCCACTTCCCATCTCACTCCCGTCTGCTCAAACCTTCAACACGGACGTGATGGAGAGCCCCGAGATCGGCCGCCACACTGCCAGCAACCCCATATTCTACTGTGGACCCGACAGGAAGTCGCCACCGTATTCAGCCACTAATAAGAAGGAGGTGTCCTCTCTTATCAGCAATGAACAACCCAACCACAATAAGCGGGAGGAACACGCTAAAAGAGGAAAGCGCCAGCCCTTGGGGGACGTTGCCAGTGAGAGGATAAACAAAGAAACCACCCCGCTTCTGTACCACCTCACCGGAGCCAACTGGACAGCCATGCAACCCAAGAATGATCCGGGCTTCAGTAAAAAAGACAAGGAAGGAGAGTTAAAGAAAACCGGTCAAGTAGATGTAGCAGTAAATGACAAGGAAAGACCTGCAAGTGACGACAACAAGAGCAATACGGAGGAGGTGGCCTCCTCTGCCTGTAACACTCTAGATGATTCCTATAAGAAGTACTACAAAGAGAAACTGAAGGATGCCCAGTGTAAAGTGTTGAGGGAGACGTCGTTCAAGAGGAGGGACCTGCAGCTGTCTCTGCCTCACCGCGGGAGACAGAAACCAGACCCGAGGCCGCCAATGATTCACTCCTTCTCCTCGTCACAGGACTCCGAGACTTCCACTGAAACGCTGGCTCTTTCCCTCACCTCCGAGGAAACGGAGAAAGGGAGCATAAAATTAGAAGAGAATCACATGGAGGTGGATAGAGAGACTGAAAGGGAAAGTGGGAAGCCAGTAAATGTGGCGCAGCCTCAGGTGGGCCGTATCGGTGGCAGGAAGAGGCTCACCCTGGAGCAGAAGAAGATGTGCTACTCCGAACCGGAGAAACTCCACCAGCTGGGAGCGCCCAGTCACTCCACCTGCCGCTCCTTCGGGAGCGAAAGCGAGAGTCCGTTCGCAGCCGCGTTTGATGGAGGAGAGCACGTCGTAGAGCAGGGGGAGCAGGGGCTGGTGGCAGCGCGGAGGAGGATGTTTGAGACCAGAGGCCGGGCCCTGTCCGCCTCCTGCACCATCAAGACAAACCTGAAGCATCTTCAGCACAAAGCTCTGGTGGAGTACATGGAGCGCAAAACGGGCCAGAAAGCGGCAGAGCCCCAGCAGCCCACGCCCCAGCTGCCCCCTCCACCCAGGCAGAGGCACTCTCTGGGGGAGAAGCCCTTCGACTGGGGGCCCCGCCCGCTATCAGGGAACCATGACAGTAGAAACAGCAAGAAGAAGCTCCACAGACCCCACTCCGCCGGACGCATCCTGGACTCCTCCAGCAGCTCCATCAGGTATGACCAGTACTCCAGTTGTAAAAATAATCAGGGGGGATGGTGGATTTTATCATATGGGGACAGATAATTTGTGCTGATTACAAATAATATAATATATTACAAATAATAGCAGTGACAAGACACCTGCAGAAATACTGCAGGAATGACATAGCAGCAGTTAAATGCAGCCTTCTGTAAGCTTTAAATATCCACTGGGCTTACATCAAATACATCAAAACACAACAATAAAAAACACTTTTCTGAACTTATCAATATGACTCTGTCCTTCACAGGATAAGTAACATGGATCACTGCAAAAACTCACAATCTTAACAAGAATATTTGTCTTATTTCTAGTTAAAATGTCTCATTTTAGTAAAAAAAATCTCATTACACTTAAAACAAGACTCATCACTGGAAAAAAACAACAATTTTCACCTGTTTCAAGTAGATTTTCACTTGAAATAAGTAGAAAAATCTGCCAATGGAACAAGATTTTTTTGCTTGTAATAAGAAGATAAATCTTGTCCCACTGGCAGATTTTCCTACTTATTTCAAGTGAAAATTTACTTGAAACAGGTGAAAATTGTCAAATAAGTTATTTTTCTGGTGTTATTTTTCTGGTGATGACTCTAAATGTTGAAATAGCAGTAAAACCACATTCATTGATGAAATGACATAAGGGATGGAAAGGGGGGATGGCAGTTTTACAGGGGGGATGATTTTGACTGTTTTTATTTCAGGGGGGATGCCATCCCCCCTCATCCCCCCTATTCCCCCCTCAACTCCAGTACTGGGTACGGAGGAGGATTGAGGCTCTGAGAAAACGTTGCTGTTTCTTTCACTGTCTATGTATAATAAATTGCTGTTTTAATCTTCACCAAACAGGTATGCTCAGTTCTTCTCAGCACAGTCTTGCTCGGGCCAGTACCCGAGCAAGCAGAGTCCATGCAGACTGAGTCGGGGTCCAGGTCCATCTCAGGGAAAAGCTGCGTCGGTGGAGAGTCTGCTGGACCCGCCAGAGACGCCTAGTTTCCTCAGGAACCGGTCCACGTCAACACCACACTCATTCCAGGTACAAATGAATGAATGAATGAATGAATGAATGAATGAATGAATGAATGAATGAATAAAGTTTATTCAGTCATGACAACACAACACAAAAACATTGTGTACAGCATTAACATTTCACACAAAACCAATAATCATGTGTTTAACAATGACTGAAAAGGCATAGGCTGAAGCAAACTGCTTATAAAAGCCTATCCTATATTACCAACTTTCTTTTTGTGGCTACCGACCTCCAGAAAACCAAAAAGAGAATAGAAAAGCAAAGAAACAACAGAAAAAGCAAAGAAACATTAACAGATAGTCAATTGCACTCATAAGCTTCAAAAATAGCTTTACAAACCATTTTCTTAAAAACCAAAAGAGAATGACATGTTTTTAAATGTATGTTGGCATCATTCCAGAATGTAACTCCAGTAATGGAGACACGTCTCCTTTTCAGACCTTTTTTAGCTTTTTGTACAGTCAAATTGCAGACACCTCTAAGATTATACGGAGTCTCCTGAATTGAAAAAAACCTCTGTATTGAGTCAGGGACCATTTTTGATTTTGCTCGGAATATCATTTGCATGATTTTATAATAAAACAAATCATAAAATTTAATAACATGATAATTTAGAAAAAGTGTCTCTGTGTGATCGTATAGTAATCGGCCTTATTGATGATACGTATGGCTCGTTTTTGAAGTTTTATTATTGAATTTAAGGTGGTTTTAAAGGTGGATCCCCACAATTCCACACAGTAAGATAAATAGGGAACAACAATGAGTAGTAGATCAAATGCAAGGCCTTGGAATTCAGTACATTTCTAGATTTATACAGGATTGCGAGTGATTTTGAAATTTTCCCTTTAATGTTTTCAATGTGTTGTTTCCATGTTAACTTTTGGTCAAGGACAACCCCAAATGATTCGCTTTTATGTTTTCTCTTTCCATAAAGGCCTCAGTTAGGGGTTTGGTTCGGTTGTCATGGTAACTGTCTGCTGAACTAAATCTGACAAGCTTTCCAGTAGGGAAAACTAGGGGTTCTAATTCAAGTGTCATGTCGTGGATTTATTTAGCCTTTTTTTTGTCTGTAGGCACATGACGATGAAGAGGACCAGCTACCAGTTAACTCTATGGAAACCTGGAGGTATGTAACAATTCTGCTGGCAAACTGGGACATCTTATTAGGTTTTAGGTCGCAGGAGTATTAGGTTAGTGATGTGTGGGCTCTAGCTCAGACGATAAATCTCAGTTTGATTCGTTGTGGTGGCTGGAAAGTCAACACCTACCTGCTCCAACTAACGAGCAGACTCTTAAAGAGATTTATTTGGAGAACATAGACGTATATTAATAAGCTGAGCTCTTTTCCAAGTGCTGCCCTACTTCTTAACGCTGCTGTTTTCATATTAACGTTGCCATGTTATAAATCAGTTATACACAGTACTCGTTGTAAAAATAAATCAGGGGCGATGGTGGATTTTATCATATGGGGACAGATAATTTGTGCTGATTACAAATAATATAATATATTACAAATAATAGCAGTGACCAAAACACCTGCAGAAATACTGCAGGAATGACATAGCAGCAGTTAAATGCAGCCTTCTGTAAGCTTTAAATATCCACTGGGCTTACATCAAATACATCAAAACACAACAATAAAAAACACTTTTCTGAACTTATCAATATGACTCTGTCCTTCACAGGATAAGTAAAATGGATCACTGCAAAAACTCACAATCCTAGCAAGAATATTTGTCTTATTTCTAGTTAAAATGTCTCATTTTAGTAAAAAAATCTCATTACACTTAAAACAAGACTCATCACTGGAAAAAACAACAATTTACACCTGTTTCAAGTAGATTTTCACTTGAAATAAGTAGAAAAATCTGCCAATGGAACAAGATTTTTTTGCTTGTAATAAGAAGATAAATCTTGTTCCACTGGCAGATTTTTCTACTTATTTCAAGTGAAAATTTACTTGAAACAGGTGAAAATTGTCAAATAAGTAATTTTTCTGGTGATGACTCTAAATGTTGAAATAGCAGTAAAACCACATTCATTGATGAAATGACATAAGGGATGGAAAGGGGGGATGGCAGTTTTACAGGGGGGATGATTTGGACCATTTTTATTTCAGGGGGGGATGCCACCCCCTCATCCCCCCTCAACTCCAGTACTGATTATACACTCACAAAAGTTAATTTGTTTGTATTTAAGGTGCACCATATTTACTGATGTGTTCCTAGTTTATAGGATTTACCTTTCTGTTACTCGATACTTGAGTTGTGTATTTTACATTTCAGTTCCCAGAAGAGTCCGGTGCAGGAATCGTCTGTAAAAGCAGTTCCTAAGGGCCAGCAGCAGCGAGTCCGCGTGGTGGCACAGAGAGGGAAGTCCATGGAAGAGCTCGGAGGGTCCAAGTTAACCAAGATGTGTGCCCACAGTAAAAGCTCTGAACATCTGGATCAGTGGAGGCATTCAAACGGGCCTGGGAGACATGACCGGGACAAGGCCAGAGCTGCTTTCTTCACGGACGTGAGAGAAGCCCGTTGGCAGGAAAGTGGGAGGAGGAAACAAGTAGCAAAAGAAGCAGAGTTGGCAGGTCAGAAGAACACTCAGGGACAGACCCAAAACCAAACACAGAGAAGAGCCGTGTTGAAACCCGGGTCAGTGCCGGGGGAAGACGCACCAGCAGGGGGGAGGAGTGCTAGTGGATCCAACTCCCCGCCCTCCAACTCCTCTATCCGGAACGGAGTTCACGCTGCTTCTCCTGACTCCCACGGACCCGTCACGGATGAGCTTAGGTCGGACAGGAAACCCAGTGAGACTGGTTCTAACCCAGCACCTTTCAGAGGTCAAGAGATCAGACCCAGCTCCTCCACACCCACGCCAACAAAGCCTGCTTGTGAAAACACAACCTGCTCCAGGTAAGATGACACCTCTACTCATCTCAGCTCTGCTCCGTCTAGTCCAGGGGTCGGCAACCCAAAATGTTGAAAGAGCCATATTGGACCAAAAACACAAAAAACAAATATGTCTGGAGCCGCAAAAAATGAAAAGTCTTGTATCAGCCTTAGAATGAAGGCAACACATGCTGCATGTTTCTATATTAGTTAGAACTGGGGGAATATTTATTTTTTCATTATGCACTTGAGAAAAAAGTCTAAATTTCGAGAAAAAAGGCGAAATGTCAAGATTAATGTTGAAGTACAATCTTGAGAAAAGTCAAAAGGTCGAGTAAAAAGTCGAAATGTTGAGAAAAAAAGTCGAAATGTCGAGAAAAAAGTTGAAATGTCGAGATAAATGTTGAAGTACAATATCGGGAAAAAAGTCGAAATGTCGAGAAAAAAGTCGAAATGTCGAGAAAAAAGTCAAAATTTCGAGAAAAATGTCGAGATTAAAGCAGCTATGAAGTGTTGAAGAATATTATCAAAACCAGTTCAGAAGTCCGCTGTGGTGTAGTGAGTTTTATTCAGTAGCTGGCGGTGAGCAGACCTACACAGAGCGTGTCTGGGTTGGTGTGCTGACCACGAATGATTCGAAATCATGACTTTTATACAGTAAATTCAAAGCACAAAAGGCAGGAATAAACAAGCCAAGTGAGAGACAAAAAGCAATTTACAGTCAGATGTGATCTTAGGCCAAATGAGTTGGTATTAGCATATCAGTCAGTCAGGAACTTCGTCATATGGCATTTCCGTGGTTCAAGTCTGTTCAAAGGTGTCGGCCCTGCAGGTGGTAGGAAACTGGAGTTTCCCGTCAGTCACGGTGTCACAATGCCTCATCAGTAGTGACAGATCTCCTGGTAGATCTGGTCGTTCCTTATCGCCCTTTTTAATTCTCTCCTCAGCACCAGGTTTATGAACATCTGCACCTCAGAGTTGGATCACCAAACAGACTTTTGCTGCTGTTGCTGGTTGAATAAAATGACTCGCGTGCAGCAACACGCGAGTCGCTCTTTCGCTGATTTCCGCCTCCTGACTCAAACTCGCCTCAGCCCGACTCGTCTCGCCTCCACTGAGGCGAGACGAGTCGGGCTGAGTAGGTACTAGTGGAAAAGCGCCACATGTGTGTGGTTATTACTGGTTTGAAGTATTAAAGTCTTCGTCATTATATTATTCTCATTTGAATCTATCATTCATCAGAATAGAATAGACTTTATTGTCATTGTGCTCAGGTTAAAATGAGATTGGTTGGCATGTTCCCACCAAAGTGCAAAGGAAGCAATCAAAATAAGATGAATAAATTATTATAAAAAGCACAGTATAAAAACATAAAAGCAATAAAAAACAATGAATGGATAAAGTGCAACAAACTGTGACCCAAACATCACTCCCACATCATTCAGAAAATACGCCTGTTCTGTTATGTATTGTTATGCTGTGTTATGTATTATTTAACAGTCTAAAAGCCCAGGGATAATAGGTGTTTTTGAGTCTATTTGTCCGCTGCTTCAGGACTCTGTACCTCCTGCCCACAGAAAAAGCTCTGAACTAGTAGCCATTATTTACTGTATGATTCTGCAAAAGTCATTGAATCCAAGTGGGAGTGTTAAATCTAGTTTGTTTCATTCCCAGCAGAAGTGCTACTTCTGTACACGTGAGTGGACCAGAAAAGGAGCAGGCGGTAGATGAGCCAGGCAGCGACGGCCAGCCGCCTGATTCCAGCCCCGAGGTTCCTCTGAGCGGCGGCGTCACCAGCGACGCTTCACCGTGGCCTCTCCCACCAGGAGAAGAGGAGTCTTTCCCACTGACGGACGATGTTTTTGAAGAGTCCGCCAGCCCAGTCCTCCCAAAGCAGACGAGTGAAACGTCCCCCTGCACGTCCGTCTCCGACGCAGACGTCAGTCCGCACACGGACGAGCAGAAGGACGAGCAGAAGGACTCCCAGGTGGAAGCTGAGGGGTCGGGAGACGAGGATCTGGTGGAGGAGAGGGGGACGGCGGAGGGAGAGACGCAGCGCTCGGACAGGCCCGATCAGAAACCTCAGTGGGAGGAGCTGGTGGAGGCCGTGGTCCAAGCTGACCCGTCACTGGCCCAGGTGCTTTACCCGCTGGCCAATAGGAAGACGGCGCTGATGCTGATGGAGCAGCTGCTGTCGGAGGACACGCTGCTGATGGAGGAGCACTACAAGAAGAAACAGGAACAGAAAGAATCTGCTGAAAGGTAAAAGTTCATGGTGTAAAACAGATCCAGTGAGTTTCTTTAGTTCCCAGATTCAACAGATCTACAGGACTGTCTCAGAAAATTAGAATATTGTGATAAAGTTCTTTATTTTCTGTAATGCAATTAAAAAAAACAAAAATGTCATACATTCTGGATTCATTACAAATCAACTGAAATATTGCAAGCCTTTTATTATTTTAATATTGGTGATTATGGCTTACAGTTTAAGATTAAGATTCCCAGAATATTCAATTTTTTTTAGATAGGATATTTGAGTTTTCTTAAGCTGTAAGCCATGATCAGCAATATTAAAATAATAAAGGTCTTGCAATATTTCAGTTGATTTGTAATGAATCCAGAATGTATGACATTTTTGTTTTTGTAATTGCATTACAGAAAATCACAATATTCTAATTTTCTGAGACAGTCCTGTATAATACCGTGTTAAGAGAAGGATACGTCACACTCATGAGAAGAATTCATGTTATTTAACATTAGAATCAAAGTAAAAGAGCTTCTTTCCATTTTCCAAATCCTTCACTTTCCATCCTTACTGGGTGACAAGATAGCATTAGTACAACAGTGTACCTTTAGAGAATAATTATACATAATAATCTGACAGAGTGTGGAGTTTAAAGTGTAGGCCGTGCCAAGTTCATGAGGATCACTTGTTTCGTGTCTTTCCATGAAACTTGACACTGGCACAAAACCTGAGTTGGCAGTGTTACTTTTTGCATCGTTACATGCACAGACACACCCAATTATTTGCTTTGCAATTAGATACTTCACATGCACTCAGATGCCTGAAATTTTAGTACTAGTTCTCATTACACGAGCAGAGGTTGTTTGTTTCTCAGCTCTGAGCACCACAGGCCTTTCTCATTGTCTTCTATACATCTATATTATGACGTAAAGCTGTTTCTCTGTGTAGCGGTGAACCGGTGGAGGGGCCTGAACCGTCCTCTGGACCTGCTGATGGCCAAAACCCTCAGAGTACAGACCCGGAGAGCAAGGCTGACGTCACCGAGAAGAAGGTAATTCTAGGTTTATGCTTAGGGGTAATACTTACATAACAAACATTGATCCACTAATTAAATTACAAAAGAGAGCCATAAGAATTGTAAATAATTCAAAATACTGCGACCCAACAAACCCACTCTTCATTAAACTAAATACCTTGAAATATGTAGATCTAGCTGAGCTAAGGACTTCTCTTATAATGTATAAGGCACACAACAACCTACTTCCTTACTGCATTCATGTTTTCACCCAGAGAAAGTCAGTATGAACTCAGGGGAACTTGTATGTTTAAAAAAATAAAGGTAAGGACAAACTTTAGAAGTAGATGTGTTTCTGTTAAAGGGGTAAACTTGTGGAATAGTCTCTGTGATGAGCTAAAAATGTGTAGTTCTATCTGCAAATTCAAAAAAATGTTTAAACTTAGGGCAATGGATAAATATAAACTATGACCAAGAGCAGCTTCTCCTGTATATCACATGCTCTTGTTGTAATTGATCCATGTAATACTTTTTATTTTGATTTGTTGTGATGTGATGTATTGTAAAAAAGGGTAGGCATTATATAAGCTACGGCCTCAGTCTACACCTTTTTTGGTTCATTTATTTATATATCCAGCTTTACTGTGGTGCATGTTTGGATTGACTAATGGACCAAAATAAAACTAACTAACTAACTAAGTAATGCAACATAGAGGGTACTTTTTCACAAAGATGCTGCTGAGTATCAGCATGACTGATAAGTGGTAATATTGACCTTCATTAAAAAAGACCAAGATCCAAGACTCTTAGCTGGTTTATTTTCACATTTCAACCATGAATTTTGACCAGATCCTTTTGCTTTTAACTGAATTTACCACAAACAACAACAAAACATTCTAGTTCTCCTAAATGTAAAATCTTTGTTACAAAGTGTCCAGATTTTTCTTCCCCCAGTGTACTGAAATAGTGACAAAGTAAAACAGTTTTCTCCAAAAACCTCTGTGCATGTGCAGAAAGAAAAACAGAGCAGCAGAATAAACACTTTGATCTGCACAGCTTGAGCTCATTTAGTTTTTCCATTCTAAAAAAGAAACCGGTGATTTCATATCGATACCATCTGAATGCTGTTTGGTCGTAAGCAAAACCATTTCAATCAGAGATGATGTCTGCCTCTTATCAGCGTGTCCCACTTGTCCAATGTTTGTGTTAGCAAATAACCTTCCCTCCTCCCTCCTGGCTGCCCAACAGGCTCCTTTATTATACATTACACAGTATTTTAGCCTTATTTAAAGCAGCACAATGTAACTTTCAGCTTTTGTTGAGTTTGGCGGCTCCTTTGGACAAAAGCGGTAGTGCTTTACCAGAAAGAACTACATTTCCCATGAGCACCAGCGCGTACTGCCGGAAAACTCCTGTCCCCGTCGCTGCATTTGTTTCTTTGTGCATTCGCCCTGCACAATTTTACAGTTCTCAGGAAAAATAGTAGAAATGTTCTATACATTTTCTTTGCATTGCATTCTTTCCTCTAGTGCTGTAATTCTATTCAATTGTATTATTATTTTATAAAGCTTCCTCATTGCCAATTACACAATTTTATGATCACTATTATTATTCTGTGTCTGTTGTTGATATTGTCAGTAATTTTAGAATTACCAAAACCGAAAACATTCTCATTTTGATTCTTATTGAACATAGAACTTTACATTTACATTTGTATCATAACAATTCTGTCTCTCTTGTTGGACATCCCTCCTCGTCTTTAGTTTAAGTTTAGTTTAGTTTATTTTCGGTCATGACACAAAAAAAAAACAACAAGAAAACGAATACACTGTTCAAAGAAAACATTACAAAAAAGTTTCCAATATACAAATAAACAAATAACATCTAGACCGAAAAAGGGGTAGGCCGAAGCAAAGCTTATTATTTGCCTGCCCTCAAAAAGTTTAATTAAATTAATGAAATAAAAGCAAGAAGTAAGAGAAAGACTGCCAGTAAAACGAATTGCCTCCATGGGGATAACAAAAATTCCTCAAGAAATAAAAAAGAAAAATGTAAATAAAGGTGCAGTCTACATGTTACATGTTCATCCTTAAAAAATCAAAGCTAATCACCAATTAAATAAATACCCAAATCAACATAGCAAGCATCACCACTCATTAATTTAAAAGGATAAGGATAAGGATATCATCCTTCTTTTCAATGTTTTTTTAAATAAGTTTAAGGTTCTACATAATTTCAAATCCCTATCTAATTTATTCCATACATCCACCGATGCCACTGTTGTGCATCTCAGTTTGGTGCTGTAATTCTATTCAATTGTATTGTACATCCCTCCTCGTCTTTCAGCTCACGCCAGCGAGTGAACGCCGGGCCAATGTTTATTCTTGTCCGGGCATTTAGCTTGTTACTCTCCCGCTTTCTTTATTCGCCTCCTCCGATAAAACTTTTATTTTCTTCGTTTTTTCCGCTGCTTGGGCCATGATACCAGCTTCTGCTGAGCTCTGCACTCCACGCCCCGCCCAGCTTTGGTCTCCACTACGAATGGGGAAGGAGGGGGAAGTGACGTATGCCATAAAGCAGTCAAAGCTGTAAAAATGTGTAGTTTTTTAGTGTGGCAGGGTTCCTACCATGCTCCTCAAAGTTACATAGTGCCAGTGAAGGAGATACAGACCCCTCAGACCATGACAGAGGTTCATTAAACCTGTTGGAAGTTGATGTTCCATCACAATGATGATGATGAAATATTAGATTAAGGTGGAAAAGTTACATAGTGCTGCTTTAATGACTCTGTAATGCTATTATCCATATTGTCTCACACATTTCTTCTCCCCCTGCAGCGATTGTTGGTGTCCTGCATCGAGGAGCGTCTGCGTTCCCTTGAAGAGTCCCGTGGTGCCTTGCAGATAGATGTTGAAGAGAACTCGGCCCGCGGGGCGGCGCTGGAGGTCCTGGTGCGTGAACGTTGTCTGCCCGTGGAGCTGGAGCGGTACAACCTGTTCATCGGAGACCTGGAGAGGGTGGTGAACCTGCTGCTGTGTCTCTCTGCCCGCCTGGCCCGGGTGCAGAACGCCCTGAGCACCGTGGACCAGCACACCGACGCCGAGGACAAGGTGGGAAACATCAACCTTAGTTCCCTCTCATAGTCCAGGGGCCAGAGCCACTCAAGGTGACCAAACTTACTTATGATTTTTGAAAAGATCCATGTCTGCAGATGATATTTTGGTATGATAACCTTCCTGAGTGGCAGCTGGATCACAGTTATCAGCTCATGAAGTTCAGATAATTACATTTTAGATGCTGCTGCATATCCTGGTTTAGACTCATGTACAGGAAATCTGTCAATGTTTCACTATATTGTCTTTAGTATCATTTTAAAGGGGACCTTTTAAGCATTCATTCAAGCTAAGATGTGAATCTTTCTGACCAACATAGAGGTCACTGCAGCCCTTTAAACTATAAACAACACACATTTTGTGTTATCTAGGAACAACAGAGACACAAAATACAAAAACTGGAATACTCACAGGCCCATAAGGATTCAGTAAATGTATAATATCCCCCTACTATATCATTGTTGCAGGTCATTGTGAGCCTTAAACTAGAAGAGCATCATTAGGCTCCTATGAAACTATAACAGCCACTAATGTCACAAACTGCTCTTTATCATGCAAATAAAGGATGATCCAGCTGCCACTCAGGAAGGTTATCATACCAGAATATCATCTATGGACATGGATCTTTTCAAAAATCATAAGTAAGTTTTGTCACTTTGAGTGGTGCTGATATCTGGTCTGGCCTGCCGTTAAAGCCTCAATGCCTGATTTATCTGATCTTATCATACATCTTATATCATACATCACATCTGTCTGTCTATCTAAGAAGAATTCATGGGAAAGCTGTTTAAGATCAAATTGGAGGCGTTTTTTTTTTTGCAACTTAAATTTTTATTATGTTTTCACATGTAAATAAACAAAACAATATTGTAAACAAGTTACAGATTAACAATAATAGTAACATTTACCAACTGTCTGGAGATAATCCTCTATTCAGTCCACTGTTCCATTCGGCATTTGTTCAGTTGGTGTCACGTGTCAGTATTGGTGTCAGTATTCCATTTTTCCCAGTTCTTTTCAAATACATTCTCTTTGATCCTTAAAAGATATGTAAATTTTTCCATAACACAAACTTCCTGGACAATTTCCAACCACTGTTCCTGTTTCGGGGCTTTTACATTGAGCCAGTTTCTTGTGACTGCTTTTTTACCTGTTGCGAGTAACACACTCGTTACAACCTTTCCAATATTCCCAAGATACATCACTGGGCAAGTATTTGGGATTTCATATCCCAGAATATTTTTTACAACTAAATGTACACTTTGCCAGTATATCTTAATTTTTGCACAGTTCCAGCAGACGTGTGCATGGTCTGCCTCCACATCCACCTCCAATCTAGGCCAGTTGCCTAGATTTTATCTTTGGTGTTATAAAGTATGGAGTTAGGTTTTTCCAGCAGAACTCCCTCCATATTAATGAGTTTGTAACGTACATTGTGTCTCGCACATGCGGTACTATTCATCCTCTTGTATTTGGATCTTTAGTTCTGCTTCCCATTTTGCTTTTATATAGAGGGAATTGGACGCGTTTTTAACTTCAACATACAGGACTGTGTCAGAAAATTAGAATATTGTGATAAAGTCTTTTATTTTCTGTAATGCAAAAATGTTATACATTCTGGATTCATTACAAATCAACTGAAATATTGCAAGCCTTTTATTATTTTAATATTGCTGATTATGGCTTACAATTTAAGATTAAGATTCCCAGAATATTCTAATTTTTTTAGATAGGATATTTGAGTTTTCTTAAGCTGTAAACCATGATCAGCAATATTAAAATAATAAAAGGCTTGCAATATTTCAGTTGATTTGTAATGAATCCAGAATGTATGTTTTTCCTGTATCAGTTCAGCTCACATCTTTGCAACCACTTAACAAAAACATTGATTCAATTTAGGCTACAATTCATGAATACTAGAACTATTGTCAACACTATGAATGGGGGAAAAAGTAATCTGGTATCTGACTGATAATGAGGGTTAAAAATAACTGAATTTGATAAACAAAATGTGATAAGAATCTCCTGATGTCTTCTGATGCATCAGCACATTCTGATCCCTTGTACACTTTCCTTCTGTTTACTATACACATGAATACACGCGAGCAAAAGCGTACAGTCAGTGATTCCTCCGGGGGAATGTCAAGCAACCTGAAGGATTCCTGAGTTATGGCACCTTATTCAGAGCTCCCAGCTAAGAAATGACCGCAACCAGTACTGGAGTTGAGGGGGGATGAGGGGGGATGAGGGGGGATGGCATCCCCCCCCTGAAATAAAAACAGTCAAAATCATCCCCCCTGTAAAACTGCCATCCCCCCTTTCCATCCCCTATGTAATTTTATCAATGAATGTGGTTTTACTGCTATTTCAACATTTAGAGTCATCACCAGAAAAATAACTTATTTGACAATTTTCACCTGTTTCAAGTAAATTTTCACTTGAAATAAGTAGAAAAATCTGCCAGTGGGACAAGATTTATCTACTCATTACAAGCAATAAAATCTTGTTCCACTGGCAGATTTTTCTACTTATTTCAAGTGAAAATCTACTTGAAACAGGTGAAAATTGTCAAATTTGTTGTTTTTGTCCAGGGATGAGTCTTGTTTTAAGTGTAATGAGATTTTTTTTTACTAAAATTAGACATTTTAACTAGAAATAAGACAAATATTCTTGTTAAGATTTTGAGTTTTTGCAGTGATCCATGTTTCTTATCCTGTGAAGGACAGAGTCATATTGATAAGTTCAGAAAAGTGTTTTTTATTGTTGTGTTTTGATGTATTTGATGTAAGCCCAGTGGATATTTAAAGCTTACAGAAGGCTGCATTTAACTGCTGCTATGTCATTCCTGCAGTATTTCTGCAGGTGTTTTGGTCACTGCTATTATTTGTAATATATTATATTATTTGTAATCAGCACAAATTATCTGTCCCCATATGATAAAATCCACCATCCCCCCTGATTGTTTTTTACAACTCCAGTACTGACCGCCAGTGTCAGCAGCAGCGATGACTCCCGTGGCCTCGGCTACTCCGGCCTGTTTACTTTAGCACCGCAAACACGCCACTTGGGGAAAGTTGAAGGGCAACTTTAATAGCGTCAAGGTTTCTCACTGTGAGGAATGCTGAAAACGCTGCTGCATTTTAATGACCAGTTTTTTTAGCTTATCTGTGTTTGAGCCAAATACTTTAGTAGACTTTTGAAGATAATTTTTTGATAAATTGCCGCTTAAAAGGGCTATACTTCAAGAGATTGCTTCCAAATGGTTTGATACATTGAGAAATAATTAATCATATTTGACCATGCTGAGTTGGCTCATTATATGATGTTTACTATAACCTCATTTTTATTGCTTCTTCCTAATTAATCCTGAATTCAGCCTCATGTCCATTAGGATTTGTTCCATTAATGTGACATGTACTTTGCTGCATCATCCCAATAATTGTCCCATTTACACTGTCCCAGTTTTCCTGCATTTATTATTGTTTGCATGGATGCTTTAGATTTCCAGATTCAGCCCTGAAAAAGCTCTTTGTTAGTTTGTTAGAGCTCGCTGCGTACAGAGGACTCGTTAGAGCCTCATTTGTTTTCCTGCTGTTATCAGCAGCGCTGGTATTTACACTGACTCACCGAAACTCCAGCCCAGTTTCGGTGACATGTGTGTGTATCCTGCCCTCTGTTGACTTAAGGCCACACTGCACCTACTGCCCTGTGGCCGTTGGAGAAGAGGATTGCAAAACTTTCACTGCTTCCCGTTGCATCATATGTGACTTAAAGCAGCACTATGTAACTTTTCCACCTTAATCTAGTATTTCATCATCATCATTGTGATGGTACATCAACTTCCAACAGGTTTAATGAACCTCTGTCATGGTCTGAGGGGTCTGTATCGCCTTCACTGGCACTATGTAACTTTGAGGAGCATGGTAGGAACCCTGCCACAGTAAAAAACTACACATTTTTACGGCTTTGACTGCTTTACGGCATACGTCACTTCCCCCTCCTTCCCCATTCGTAGTCGATACAAAGCTGGGCGGGGCGTGGAGAGCAGACCTCAGCAGGAGCTGGTATCATGGCCGGAGCAGCGAGAAAAAACTAAGAAAATAAAAGTTTTATCGGAGGAGGCGATAAAAAGAAAGCGGGAGAGTAACAAGATAAATGCCCGGACAAGAATCAACATTGGCCCGGCGTTCACTCGCTGGCGTGAGCTGAAAGACGAGGAGGGATGTCCAATACAATTGAATAGAATTACAGCACTAGAGGAAATAATGCAATGCAAAGAAAATGTTGAGAACATTTCTACCATTTTCCTGAGAACTGTAAAATTGTGCAGGGCTGATCTGCAAAATATAAGGAATGGGCATTCAGTTATTCACAGGTTATAAAGTATTTTTTTATTTTCTCAGTAAGTATGTTGGAGTAGCGTATGAGTTTGTAGTTTGGGGCGCATTATCTGTCTGAAACAGGACGGGGGGCGGGGGAGACTTCACTAATAAAACCAAGTTGAACTTAGTGATTTTCAACATCGTCATACATATTGTTTAGCCAAAAATAGATACATTACCTCTTCACTATCCATCCTGCAAACGACCGCTGAAAACAGGAAAGTAGTTTTGAAAGTCCGTCCCGTCTTATTTCATTCACTATCAAAACAAATGCAGTGACGGGGACAGGAGTTTTCCGGGAGTACGCGCTGGTGCTCATGGGAAATGTAGTTCTTTCTGGTAAAGCACTACCGCTTTTGTCCAAAGGAGCCGCCAAACTCAACAAAAGCTGAAAGTTACATTGTGCTGCTTTAACTTGTTAATTAAATCAGGAAATGAACCTTAAAGGTGACACAAAGTGAAGCTTTTCCATTGTGTGTTTTTGTAATCTGATCAATCTCAAGATGACAGTCAGAATAGCCTTTTACCACATCAGTTATGATCATTTCTAACCGATATAACCTTTTGTCACGTTGCAGGAATCTCTGGACAGTCGCCACCGTCTTCTATGCAAACAGAGGGAGGATGCCAAAGATCTGAAGGATAATCTGGACCGCAGGGAGAACCTGGTCTCCACCTTCCTGTCCCGGCAGCTGTCGGCCGAGCAGCTGCAGGAATACCGGCGCTTCGTCCAGACCAAGGCCTCGCTGCTCATCCGCCACAAGGACCTGGAGGAGAAGCAGCGGCTGGGAGAGGAGCAGCTGGAGGCCGTGTCCAGCAGCAGGAAGAACATATGAGGGGAGAGGAGGATGGACGGAATATCACAATCTCTGCATTCACGTGAAACCTGGAGGACGGGGTTAAAAAAGACATTTTCAGCTGCACTCTGTGTTTCCGCTGGATCTGGAGATCAGGCTGACGACTAATCCTTTATAGACTGATACTAGACAGAACTATGAGAGGTTCATCACATGTTCTGCTGTCCACTCAGGACTACAGGTGGTTCATGAGCTGAACACAGTGACAGTTAAGCCAGCAGAGTGCATTAAGACCTCTCCCTAGTGTACGTTCTCTTTC
Source organism: Cololabis saira (assembly GCF_033807715.1). Lineage (NCBI taxonomy): Eukaryota > Metazoa > Chordata > Actinopteri > Beloniformes > Belonidae > Cololabis > Cololabis saira. The sequence goes on along the minus strand of NC_084600.1, from coordinate 4,641,830 downwards.
ACTTTGAACAGTTGGAACTATTGCCTTAATATCGTTGTAGCTGTTGAATATTTTATATTAATAGCTGCTGTGCAGAAACTTTTAGCAATTGAGAAAGTGTCCACTTCCCTTCCAGCCCCGTTCCTGTTCCTGCTCCTGTGGAAACGTCTAAGCTTTAAGATTGTATTTGAGCAGCCGGACGGCATTAGCCTAACAGACGCTGGTGCAATGCATCATGTCAGTAAAATGTACTATAGATATAGTAATTTTAATCTTTTTAAATTGTCATATTTTTAAATGTATTTCAAATCATGGCACTAAAAACCAAAAAGGTGAATTTAAAAAAAGCACTTTGTCAAGATACATGAATGCACATTTCTTCAAATCGGATTCTCAATAATTTCAAGTGAAAGCCTTTCTCCATCCGTTTCTTTTGTCTTCTTCTTTTTGTTCATTTTGAATAGGAATTGAAAAAAATGTAAGGTACTTTAGCTCACACAACAGTTTGAATGATTCTGTACTAAAAGTTCTGATTTCTTACTTTCTTGCTGGTTTTCTACTGGAGCTGCTCCTCACACGCAGCACGTTGTTAAAGGACCGATTAAATCAGCGAGTATTCCCTCGTGTGCTCGCGTGCTTCTGTCTCAGAGGTGGCAGGTGATACTTGAAATACCTTTTTTTATGAGAGAAAAAGATTCCAGTCCTCACTTCAGGTGTCTCAGACCCATTCCTACTCTTCTCCCTCCACGCCCCTTTTACACACGTGTCATTAAATCCTTTAAGAAGTTTGTTTCACTTTACAGATCAGTCGCTCTTTGTGAGAATATCCACTTCTATCAAACAACTCCGCGCCCAGTGGCGTCAATTCAGTCAAAGCTAAGGTATGGCAAGGTTACGCGTCACAGAACTGAACTAGAGTATCAATCATTACGTCCAGCAAATACTCATCACAGAAGTCTGCTATGTAACTTATCTGTGTGGTCAAGAAAATTGGAACTTTTTCAAATGCAGTCTCGCTCACTGCAAAAACTCAAAATCTTACCAGGAATATTTGTCTTATTTCTAGTTAAAATGTCTCATTTTTAGTCAAAAAATCTAATTACACTTAAAACAAGAGTCATTACCAGAAAAATAACTTGTTATTTGACCATTTTCACCTGTTTCAAGTAAATTTTCACTTGAAATAAGTAGAAAAATCTGCCAGTGGAACAAGATTTATCTTCTCATTACAAGCAAAAAAATCTTGTTCCACTGGCAGATTTTTCTACTTATTTTAAGTGAAAATCTACTTGAAACAGGTGAAAATGGTTGTTTTTGAGTCTTGTCTTAAATGTAATGAGATTTTTTTTGACAAAAAATTAGACATTTTAACTAGAAATAAGACAAATATTCTTGTTAAGATTTTGAGTTTTTGCAGTGTATAATAACTAGTGAAATCGATCCTGTTATTATGATTTGCATTTGTAGTTATTCTATATGTATTAAGTAATAGAATAATCAATACAAATAGACAGAGTAATTCCATAAATGTATTTAAAAAACAAACATTTACATTTTCCCTTGAAGCCGAGGTGTGGCGGCTGCCGTACCTTAATATACCCAATTGACGCCCCTGTCCGCGCCATCAGTGTGTCATCAATACTTTTCCTTTTGTCATTTTCATTTTTGGTTGCTCAAGACTATTATGAGCTGTTGTTAACGTGTGTGTGTGTATGTGTGTGTGTGAGTTCCTGAATGTCTTAATATTTGCTGTTTAAGAGAGAGAGAACTCCATCTGGTGTTCGCTGCGTTCACTTTCAACAAAACTCAAATAGTCAGAAAATGATCAAAATGTCATCATCATCATCATCATCATCATCATCATCATCATCATCATCATCATCATCATCATCATCATCATCATCACCATCATCGTCATCATCATCATCAACAATGAGACTTGTTTGCGGTTCTGTGTTTGGTTATTTTCTCTCCCCTCCACCTCACCACCAGCCCTGAAACCTTTCCCTGGAGATCTTTGACTCCGTCCGGGGCAGTTTGCTAAACAAATGTCTGCTTGTTTTGGCCTTTGTGCTGACGCGGGGCCGAAGAGCTGGAAAGACTCGTGTTGTTTTCTGAAAACCTGCTGGAATTCCTGAAGTATGCGCAAGACCAACATTGTGGAGGAAAAACAAAAACACAAAAAAAAACTTGAGACGCTGAGAAAAACGCTCCCACAAAAGGAGCAGCACATGGATAAATACTAATGTTTAGCCCTCGTTACTGTATTTAACCAGTTCCTTCCTTCCTTTTTTCAGTGAAAGCAAGTGTTTGTTGAAGTCACGGGGGAAGGAGATTTTATTTGCAACACTAGAGATGTGGCGTTGGTATGAACGGAACTTGTGTTAAAGCCGGGAAGAAAGGCTGTAATGTTGAAAGATTTCCAAATCCACCCTCTCACCCCCACGCAACTGAGTTGTTTTGTGCCCATTCGGGGGTTGAAATTCCATGTTTGTAATATTGTGAATAAATTAAGCCTCCACTGTCAATCTGCTGGACCTAGTTTCTTCTTTTTGGCCCATGTAGAAATATAGTTACACTTCAGTTTAAGATGTTTTACTTGTGTGCAGAGCTGCAACTGCTACTCATGTGTGGGCCCTTCAGTCAGTGCTCGCTACCGCCCTCTGCAGGACAATCAGCACTTACTGCTAGTAAGAGTTGAAATGTTGAACCCTCATGTTGTTTATGGACAAATGCAATCAGAGATTAAATATATTCTTACTTTCCAAGAGTTTTAACATCAGAAAATAGTTGAAACCTTATTATATTCTTGTCAGAGACATTCCCTCAAGTAACAACAGCATTTTATAAGATTTGATATCTTTTCTCACTAAATAAATACTGTGCTTCAGTTGACATAATTGCTTTCTACTTGTACCTGTATGTTCACAATGTCAGTATCTTGAAACAAGAAAGACTCAGAAAATTAGAATATTGTGATTTTCTGTAATGCAATTACAAAAACAAAAATGTCATACATTCTGGATTCATTACAAATCAACTGAAATATTGCAAGCCTTTTATTATTTTAATATTGCTGATCATGGCTTACAGCTTAAGAAAACAAATATCCTATCTCAAAAAATTAGAATATTCTGGGAATCTTAATCTTAAACTGTAAACCATAATCAGCAATATTAAAATAATAAAAGGCTTGAAATATTTCAGTTGATTTGTAATGAATCCAGAATGTATGACATTTTTGTTTTTGTAATTGCATTACAGAAAATAAGAACTTTATCACAATATTCTAATTTTCTGAGACAGTCCTGTATGTCCTGTCACAGTGAAACCTTGAGCTGAACCTGCTGGGACATCCACATCTGGGAAGACTGGCATTGGTCTCAGATGTTTTCCATGTGTTAATAATCTTACAAATTATTTTTATTAAATTTAATATGGCTGTCTGACCATTCATGGATTTAAGAGCAGCAATGACTTTTCTCTAAGATCATTGCTGATGTCTTTCCTCTTTAGCACTCCGGGCCAAAACCTCTGCTTTTATACAGGTGATCACACCTTTAGTTTATTCTGTGTATTTGCTCTGCAGCGTCTGGTTAAAGCTTCTTTAATACACTGCTGTATTTCTATAAGCACCAAGGGTGTACTTACTTTAGCACAGACTGCTTTTGCATATTTTGCTTAGTTTTTGTTAACAAGTCATTTGAGTTAATAATTTTTCATTATGTCCTTAGAAAAGAAATACGCTGTCCTATTTTTCATAACTGTAAAATACCGTTTAATATAAAAAACAAAAACAAATGAATGTCGACACACCTTTACTAGACAGCCAATCGTTGCACTGTTAATTCATAGATTACCACATCCCTGTTTCATCCATTAATGTTCATCAAGAGGCCTTAAATGAATAAAAGAGCATAAAACAGGCAGCAATGAAACACTACATTTATTCTAACTTTTACATTAAATTTAATTTCAAATTATCGGCTCATTTAGGGTCGTCACCTTGTCCTTCAGGAAACCAGACCTGCTGAAGCTTCACTTTTATCTCCGTTTCATCTACCACAGATTTGGTTTCATTGACCAAGAGACCAGTGACTTCTGAATGCCTACAGGTCTTTTACAGATATCTCACATGTCATTCTGGTACTTGGATTACTCCGGGCTTGGGCTGACTCTGGCAGAGCAGTCGTCTCTAAAACAGCATGTTAGAAGAGTTAGATCTCTGGCGTCAGCCTTCCCAAACACAAGGAAGTGGCTGATCTAAATCCATCCAAAGGTGAAAAACCAACACCCATTAACGTCTCTATAAACAGTGGCCAGTTCTTTTCTTTTTCCTTTCTCTGTACAGGTTAAGCAACACGGTAGTGACACCAACCAGCACTCTGCTGGTAAAACCACCTGAACCCTTTAACCAGCCGTTTGTCAGGCCTCTGCTCCTAAATGACATACAGGACTGTCTCAGAAAATTAGAATATTGTGATAAAGTTCTTTATTTTCGGTTATGCAATTAAAAAAACAAAAATGTCATACATTCTGGATTCATTACAAATCAACTGAAATATTATGAGCCTTTTATTATTTTAATATTGCTGATTATGGTTTACATCTTAAGATTAAGATTTCCAGAATATTCTAATTTTTTGAGATAGGATATTTGAGTTTTCTTAAGCTGTAAGCCATGATCATCAATATTAAAATAATAAAAGGCTTGCAATATTTCAGTTGATTTGTAATGAATCCAGAATGTATGACATTTTTAGGGCCCGAGCACCTTCAGCGCGAAGGCCCTATTGTATCTGTAGGAATTTTTCTTTCTTTCTTTTTTCTTTTTTTCTTTCTTCTGAAAAAAGGAGGGCTTTTTTTCCCCCTAAACGTGCCCAAAAAGTCACCAAATTTTGCACGCAAGCCAGGCCTGGCGAAAAATGTGATATTTAATGGTTTGTATTAATAGGCGTGGAAAAATGGCTCAACAGCGCCCCCTAGAAAACTTTGTGCCTCAAGCCCCACGATACGGTTTGACGTACATGCACGAAAATCGCTACACACCTGTATCATGTCGCAACTTAAAGAAAAGTCTCTTGGAGCCATGGCCGAAACCGAACAGGAAGTCGGCCATTTTTAATTAATCGTGTAATTTTGGCGCAATTTATGCCATTCCTTCGGCAGTTAATACGGCCCGAACCGTAACGTGCACCCAGGTGTGTTATACATCAAAATGTGCGTCTCCATCCTGCGACACCACGCATTACTTTTCTCTTTCAAAAGCGTTACCGTGGCGACGCTAGACGCCAAAAAGCGCGCCCACCCTTCATCTGATTGGCTCAGACAGAAAAAACTTTGCGCTTCAAGCCCCAGAATACGGTTTGACGTACATGAACTAAAATTGGTACACATCTGTATCATGTCGCTACTTAAAGAAAAGTCTCTTGGCGCCATGGCCGAAACCCAACAGGAAGTCGGCCATTTTGAACATTCTGAATTAATCGCGTAATTTTGGAGCAATTTATGCCATTCCTTCGAGAATTAATACGGCCCGAACCGTAACGTGCACCCAGGTGTGTTATACATCAAAATGTGCGTCTCCATCTTGCGACTACGCGCATTACTTTTCTCTTTCAAAAGTGTTACCGTGGCGACGCTAGACGCCAAAACGCGGCCCCCCCTTCATCTGATTGGTCCATATTTGATAGTTCCCCAAAAGTCACCAAATTTAGCATGCAAGCCAGGCCTGGTGATAAATTTGATATTTCATGGTTTGCATTAATGGGCGTGGCCTAACGGCTCAACAGCGCCTCCTAGAAAACTTTTCACTGCCATAACTTTTGAATGGTTTGACATAAAGAGTCGTGGGTGGTGTCATGGGACTCGGTATTGAGTCCTTGACCATAATTGGTGAAAATTAGCCCCGCCCCTTCTTCTGATTGGTTGTCCCTATCTCCTGCTATAACTTTTGAATGGTTTGACATAGAGAGTCGTGGGTGGTGTCATCAGACTCTGTATTGAGTCGTTGAACTTAATTGGCCTGAACTAGTCCTGGCCCTTCTTCTGATTGGTTCTCCCTATTTTCTGCTATAACTTTTGAATGGTTTGGCATAGTAAGTCATGGGTGGTGTCATTTCTGATATGCTTATGGGGGCGTTGGCCATGAGTGCGAGGGCCCGTTCATCGCTGCTTGCAGCTTTAATTGTTTTTGTAATTGCATTACAGAAAATCACAATATTCTAATTTTCTGAGACAGTCCTGTATGTGGCTGCAGCAGAATCTTTGTTAGATGTGCTTTGCATGACATTTTAGTTGTATCATCATTAAAAGACAAAGACTTTGCAAAGTGATGGTGCACATGATGGTGAACCAACTAAAAACCACTGCAACTCGGTCACACAGTGAGAAAACGAGGATCTTTGCAGCTGGCTGCAGTTTTCTGTCTCAAACATAACACAGAAAAGCAGAAAGTGGAGGAACCCGCAAGCATTTACAGACCTATGGAGTTCTATTGCTTCATACGCGATCAGAATATGCGATGAAATGGTCCCAGGGTTGCCGGGAAGTCACGTGACGCAGCCGTCTCCCTCCGCCAGGCTCAGATCAGTGGATTTAACGGCGTTTCCAGCTGAACTCTGAACCCTGGGCCCGCAGGAATGTCAGCACACCTTCAGTCAGCACATGCTGGTCGTTGCTCAACTCCCCTACCAAGATTAACCACGGCCTGCTGCTGACGGGAGAGAAAACTAAAGGAAAAGCTGCATGTCAGCAAGATTTAGTTATGGGCATGCCAAGTAGTGGCATGACCATATTGCAATCGTCCAGAATGGGCCAAAGGGCAATGCTGCTAGCGTTTCGCTAACATGCTAAAGTCGCAAAAGTCCCACTGCGCACCAGCGGGTGTACAGCATGACCCCGCACTGATGTGGAAAAAAAAAATCCCCAAAAAGTAAAACACGGCCGAAAAAATGAGGAAAAACATGAAAATGAAGGCGATATATTAGTATCTAGAAAAGGTTTCCCTTTTCTTATTATGGGCATGCCAAGTCATGGCATGACCATATTGCAATCGTCCAGAATGGCCCAAAGTGCAATGTTGCTAACAAGCTAAAGTCGCAAAAGTCCCACGTCACACCAGCGGGTGTACAGCATGACCCCGCTCGGATGTGGAAAAAAAAAATCCCCAAAAAATAAAACACGCCCGAAAAAATGAGGAAAAACATGAAAATGAAGGCGATATATTAGTATCTAGAAAAGGTTTCCCTTTTCTTATTATTCTTATTCCGCACTTTTTTTCGTCCGTTAATACGGCCCGAACCGCAACGTGCACCCATGCATGGCATACATCGTTGGATGCGTCTCCATCGTGATTCGATGGGCATTACTTTTCTCCGTAATAGGGGTTACCGTGGCAACGCTAGTTGCCAAAAAGCAAAAAAAAAGGCGAAAATTCCCGCGCTTATTGCTCGGCCGAACTTTATCGTAGAGACATCGTTCAAACTTTGAAACACTCGGCCCGATAGTCTTTAAAGGACCATACAACTTCATCATGCTAGTTATTACGGTTTTTGCGATATTTAACTTTCAATTTAAAAAAAAAATCCCTTTTATTTTGGACGTTTGTTGCTAGGCAATGGTTTATCGTACAGACATCATTACAACATTGACAAACCCGGGACGCTTTGTACTGCAACATATTTTAGTCTCGTCAAGCTTGCTATTACGGTTTTTGAGGTATTCCACTTTTCTCATTTTGATGCTAACGGAATTTCGGACGCTTGTTGCGCGGCAACACGATATCGTAGAGACTTTAATTTAACGTTAAAAGACTCGGGTTGCTGTGGACTACAACATACTAAGGTCTCATTACGCTGTCGTTTACAGCTTTTGAGATATTGAAGCCTAATTGTCCCATTCTATCCTATGGAGCTTGTTACCATGGCAACAAAAACCTATGCATTTGAATGGGGGAGCATGTGAATAAAACATCTGTTAATGCTGCCCAGACCGGAACGTGCACCCATGCATGGCATACATCGTTGGATGCGTCTTGATCTTGCCTCGATGGGCATTACTTTTCTCAGTCGAAAGTGTTACCGTGGCAACGCTAGATGCCAAAAAGCAAAAAAAAAGGCAAAAATTTGAACGTTTATTGCTCGGCCAGACTTTATCGTAGAGACATCGTTCAAACTTTCAAATACTCGGCCCGATTGGCACTAACGGACCGTACAAGCTCATTATGCCAATTATTACACTTTTTGCGATAATGAGCTTTCATTTTTTTCTTTATTTCCGTTTGACTTTGGACGCTTGTTGCTAGGCAACAGATTATCATAAAGACATCCTACAAATGTTCCCAGACTCGGCACGCTGTGGACTTCAACATATTCAAATTTCATGAAGCTGTTATTTAAGGAAATTTTATGTCAAAATCCATGCCAAATGGCTCCATTCATTCAGATGGGTTTTTTTTACCACGGTGAAACAAAAACCTATCCATTAATGTAGCCTGAACCGCAACGTGCACCCATGCATGGCATACATCGTTAGATGCGTCTCCATGTTGCCTCGATGGGCATTACTTTTTTCAGTCAAAAGTGTCACCGTGGGGGGCGCTAGACGCCAAAAAGCGCACGCCTTTAATAACTATTGGGAGCACAGGAATGAATGCAATACAACTGTAAACACCTCAAACTGACATAGAACCACCCCGAACACAACCACTACAGCCCCAAACCAAAGCAGCAAGAGGGGTCGAATGGGCGGTAGGGCATGCCCATATCAAAATTTCATGAAATTTTCTAGTTTTTATTATTATTATTCTTATTCCGCACTTTTTTTCGTCCGTTAATGCGGCCCGAACCGCAACGTGCACCCATGCATGGCATACATCGTTGGATGCGTCTCCATCTTGCCTCGATGGGCATTACTTTTCTCCGTAATAGGGGTTACCGTGGCAACGCTAGTTGCCAAAAAGCAAAAAAAAAGGCGAAAATTCCCGCGCTTATTGCTCGGCCAAACTTTATCGTAGAGACATCGTTCAAACTTTGAAACACTCGGCCCGATAGTCTTTAAAGGACCATACAACTTCATCATGCTAGTTATTACGGTTTTTGCGATATTTAACTTTCAATTAAAAAAAAAAATCACTTTTATTTTGGACGCTTGTTGCTAGGCAACGGGTTATCGTACAGACATCATTACAACATTGACCAACCCGGGACGCTTTGTACTGCAACATATTTTAGTCTCGTCATGCTTGCTATTACGGTTTTTGAGATATTCCACATTGTTCATTTTGATGCTAACGGAACTTCGGATGCTTGTTGCGCGGCAACGCGGTATCGCAGAGACTTGGTTCCAACGTTAAAAGACTCAGCTTCATGTGGACTACAACATACTGAGGTCACTTTACGCTGTCGTTTACAGCTTTTGAGATATTAAAGCCAAATTGTCCCATTCTATCCTATGGGGCTTGTTACCATGGCAACAAAAACCAATGCATTTGTATGGGGGACCATGTGAATAAACAATCTGTTAATGCTGCCCGAACCGGAACGTGCACCCATGCATGGCATACATCGTTGGATGCGTCTCCATCGTGCCTCGATGGGCATTACTTTTCTCAGTCAAAAGTGTTACCGTGGCAACGCTAGATGCCAAAAAGCAAAAAAAAAGGCAAAAATTCAGACGCTTATTGCTCGGTCGAACTTTATCGTAGAGACATCGTTCAAACTTTCAAACACTCGGCCCGATTGTCCCTAACGCTACGTACAACCTCATTATGCTAATTATTACAGTTTTTGCGATATTGGCCTTTCATTTTTTTTTAAATTTCTGTTTGAATTTGGACGCTTGTTGCTAGGCAACAAGTTATCGTAGAGACATCGTACAAATGTCCCCTGACTCGGCACGCTGTGGACTTCAACATACTCAAATTTCATGAAGCTGGCATTTAAGGAAATGTTATGTCAAAATCCAGGCCAAATGGCCCCATTCATTCGGATGGGGTTTTGTACCATGGTGAAAAAAAAAACCTATCCGTTAACGTAGCCTGAACCGGAACATGCACCCATGCAAGGCATACATCGTTAGATGCGTCTCCATCTTACCTCGAAGGGCATTACTATTCTCAGTCAAAAGCGTTACCGTGGCAACGCTAGATGCCAAAAAGCACGCCCCATTAATAACTATTGGGAGCACAGGAATGAATGAAATACAAGTGTAAAAACACCTCAAACTGACATAGAACCACCCTAAACACAACCACTACAGCCCAAAACCAAAGCAGCGAGAGGGGACGAATGGGCGGTAGGGCATGCCCATATCAAAATTTCCCGAAATTTTCTAGTTATTATTATTATTCTTATTATTCCGCACTTTTTTTCGTCCATTAATACGGCCCGAACCGCAATGTGCACCCATGCATGGCATACATCGTTGGATGCGTCTCCATCGTGATTCGATGGGCATTACTTTTCTCAGTAATAGGGGTTACCATGGCAACGCTAGTTGCTAAAAAGCAAAAAAAAAGGCGAAAATTCCCGCGCTTATTGCTCGGCCGAACTTTATCGTAGAGACATCGTTCAAACTTTGAAACACTCGGCCCGATAGTCTTTAAAGGACCATACAACTTCATCATTCTAGTTATTACGGTTTTTGCGATATTTAACTTTCAATTTAAAAAAAAAATCACTTTTATTTTGGACGCTTGTTGCTAGGCAACGGTTTATCGTACAGACATCATTACAACATTGACCAACCCGGGACGCTTTGTACTGCAACATATTTTAGTCTCGTCATGCTTGCTATTACGGTTTTTGAGATATTCCACATTGTTCATTTTGATGCTAACGGAACTTCGGATGCTTGTTGCGCGGCAACGCGGTATCGCAGAGACTTGGTTCCAACGTTAAAAGACTCAGGTTGATGTGGACTACAACATACTGAGGTCTCATTACGCTGTCGTTTACAGCTTTTGAGATATTAAAGCCAAATTGTCCCATTCTATCCTATGGGGCTTGTTACCATGGCAACAAAAACCAATGCATTTGTATGGGGGACCATGTGAATAAACAATCTGTTAATGCTGCCCGAACCGGAACGTGCACCCATGCATGGCATATATCGTTGGATGCGTCTCCATCGTGCCTTAATGTGCATTACTTTTTTCAGTCAAAAGTGTTACCGTGGCAACGCTAGATGCCAAAAAGCAAAAAAAAAGGCGAAAATTCAGACGCTTATTGCTCGGCCGGACTTTATCGTAGAGACATCGTTCAAACTTTCAAACACTCGGCCTGATTGGCACATACGGACCCTAGAACCTCATTATGCCAATTTTTAAAGTTTTTGCCATATTGACCTTTCTTTTTTTTTTTTAATTTCCGTTTGACTTTGGACGCTTGTTGCTAGGCGACAGATTATCGTAGAGACATCGTACAAATGTTCCCCGACTCGGCACGCTGTGGCCGTCAACATATTCAAATTTCATGAAGCTGGGATTTAAGGAAATTTTATGTCAAAATCCATGCCAAATGGCCCCATTCATTCGGATGGGATTTTTTTACCACGGTGAAACAAAAACCTATCCATTAATGTAGCCTGAACCGCAACGTGCACCCATGCATGGCATACATCGTTAGATGCGTCTCCATGTTGCCTCGATGGGCATTACAGTCAATTTTTTCATTTCAGTCAAAAGTGTCACCGTGGGGGGCGCTAGACGCCAAAAAGCGCACACCTTTAATAACTATTGGGAGCACAGGAATGAATGAAATACAAGCGTAAAAACACCTCAAACTGACATAGAACCCCCCCGAACACAAACACTACAGCCCCAAACCAAAGCAGCGAGAGGGGACGAATGAGCGGTAGGGCATGCCCATATCAAAATTTCCAGAAATTTTCTAGTTACTCTTTATCCTTCCTTTTTAAAAGATTCAGTACTTTTCAAACTCTCCTCTTGACATCTTACTTCTGCTTTCTGTTACACCTGGTAAAGTCGTAACGTCTGCTTTTATGATGCCAATAAAAATGAACTTCAGACAAATCAGTGGATGTGTTCATTTAATTATAGGTTGGAAGATTGAGGCGATGACTACACACTGATGAGGTGTGTTTTATATTTTACAGCCATCGTGAGTTTAAACAGACAAGAAGCAGAAAACCACAAATCACCAGAGGTGTCTTCAGTATTCACATTCATTACTCAGGTAGAAGTATAGATACTAGAGTTTAAAAATACTCCTGTAGAAGTTGAAGTATCAACTCAAGTTTTTTACTCAAGTAAAAGTATAAAAGTGAAGTGGCATCTGTGAAACAACCACAACCAAATTCACTCTATCCGGATGGATACTGGATAACTGGATAGTTTTTATTAAAGGCTGAAATGAAATAGAGTAACGAGGCTGTTTTTAAAATGTAAGGAGTAAAAAGTACAGATAATTGCGTGAAAATGTAAGGAGTAAAAGTAAAAAGTCGTCTGAAAAATAATTACTCCAGTGAAGTATAGATAACCAAAATTTCTACTTAAGTAAGGTAACGAAGTATTTGTACTTTGTTACTTGACACCTCTGCAAATCACGCAGCGATGTTTCGTGTTTCTTCACCTGATCAGTCTCTTCGTGGTCATTTTATGGTCCGGTTTTGCATCTTTGCTCATTTTGTGTCACATTTTGCTCCATTGATGCTTCGGATCTAGTTGTTGGAATTATATTTGTCTTTGCAGTTGTTTGTGTCTCCATCTGTTCGTTAGCATGGATGTTTGGTGGAATATGCCCTTTATTTGTACTGTATGTCATTCGGATTGTTTTTAGTTCTCTTATTTTAGTGATTTTACATCTCACTTTAACCATTCTTTTTGTTTGTTGGTTTTTTGTGTGACTTTGCCTTTCTTCATCGTTATTTCTCAGGTAGCGGAGAGTTTTTGGCCCAAGCGTGACCTGTATCTTAAGTTTTCCTTGGCATGCTTTTGGTTTTGCCTGACGTCACTGACTCCAGGTGGGTGTGGTGGCCCTGAATGTGAGCACACGTCTACTAGACATGGTCCAGTTCTTCTTTTGGGGGCCCTTTGGGCCACGGCTGGCCCTCTGGGCCACGGCTGGCCCTCTGGGCCACGGCTGACCCTTTGGGCCACGGCTGGCCCTTTGGGCCACGGCTGGCCCTTTGGGCCACGGCTGGCCCTCACACCACCCGCCGTCCTCCCTGTTAAAAACTAACTTATGAAATCTGCGCCACATCTGGCAAATAAATCTATCAAACCCCAGGTTTGGCACAGTCCATGATCATTGAGACATATCTGACTACACAGCACTTGCCAGGGCCGTAAACGAGCCGTAAATGAGCCATAAGTGTCAGAAGGCTTCTCATTTTTAAAACTTATTTTTAAATGTGTGAATAACCTGATGCCCCAGAAATACTGGTAAACAAACAAAACAGTGGAATTAGAACTAGGGCTGTAACAAGCAGTAATTGTAGGATAGTAAAACGCAGAACATTTGGACAGTCATCCTTCTCAGTAAAAGGTACCAAATAATGGAATACACTGAACCTGAAATCAAAATACTGACAGAGCTCAAGGTTTTTAGCACACGAGTAAAACAATGTCTGAAACTGAAACAAGCTTGTGAACATTGACTTTAACATACTGTACCACTGTGTTATTTTAGTTTTCTGTCCTTATCTGGTTTGTGTTTTTGCTTCTTGTCTTTGTATTGTCTTTATTCTGTTTTACATGTTTTGCATGTTTTGTATTTGAATGGTTTTGTACTGTTTTAACTCGGCTTTATAATTTTAAGTAAAGGCCTAACCAGGGACAGGGGTTGCAAATTAGCTCTGGCTAGAAACCTGTATGTATGACATCAGTTTTGTATTTTTTATGAAATAATGTTTGATGCATTTGTCCCTGCTCAATAAACGTAATAATAATAAATAAAAAAGGATCAGGCCCACATATCTCTGCTATATAGGTTTTCATTTCTACCAACAGATTTTAGTACCGGTTTCTGCCAGTGAAATGAATCTGTTATGCCGATCAACACTGTTTTGTACAGATTTCACAAACACAATAACTTCAATGATCCCATCCATTAATCCTCTAGAACCAAAATCAATAAGTGACTAAAGAAAAGGAAAAAAAAGCCTACTTATAGATCAGATGTGTCAAACTTTATGTGTGCGCCAAAAATCTGGCCCACCACTAGATTTTGTCTGGCGGAGAGATAATTATCTACTTATACTACAGATCTACAGGACTGTCTCAGAAAATTTGAATATTGTGATAAAGTTCTTTATTTTCTGTAATGCAATTTAAAAAAACAAAAATGTAATACATTCTGGATTCATTACAAATCAACTGAAATATTGCAAGCCTTTTATTATTTTAATATTGCTGATTATGGCTTACAGTTTAAGATTAAGATTCACAGAATATTCAAATTTTTTGAGATAGGATATTTGAGTTTTCTTAAGCTGTAAGCCATGATCAGCAATATTAAAATAATAAAAGGCTTGCAATATTTCAGTTGATTTGTAATGAATCCAGAATGTATGACATTTTTGCATTACAGAAAATAAAGGACTTTATGACAATATTCTAATTTTCTGAGACAGTCCTGTATATGGTTTTAGAGACTTACCCGGATTGTCAACTGAATGTCAGAGACGAGAAAAAAACTTGTGAAAAGGAAGTTGATTTAAAGATTGAACCAGGTTTAATAGTTTTCCTTGTGGCCTGAAGGCAGATCTGTCCATCAAGTCTCTGCTAAACATCTGCAGTCGTAACCAATCTAATATTAATGCTTAAATGCAGAGGCATTTATGTCATATGATTTAAAAAAATAATAGTAAATGCATGTACAGGAAAATTAGAATATTGTGATTTTCTGTTCTGGATTCATTACAAATCAACTGAAATATTGCAAGCCTTTTATTATTTTAATATTGCTGATCATGGCTTACAGCTTAAGAAAACTCAAATATCCTATCTCAAAAAATGAGAATATTCTGGGAATCTTAATCTTAAACTGTAAACCATAATCAGCAATATTAAAATAATAAAAGGCTTGCAATATTTCAGTTGATTTGTAATGAATCCAGAATGTATGACATTTTTGTTTTTTTAATTGCATTATAGAAAATAAAGAACTTTATCACAATATTCTAATTTTCTGAGACAGTCCTGTAATATAAATGTTCTGTATTCTGTTCATCGGCCTGAAGGAAAAGATGTTAAAACATGGTGCCTGTCACATCTTGCCCTGGTTCTTCCATATATTTATCTCCACGCTTGAATGCAGAGAATGAGCCTATAGTGAATCTGCCGCCTCCTCCCATGTCTGCTCTTCTGTACTTTCCACCGCTCGGCCTTGTTTCAGTCGAAAAGCAAAGAAAACACTTGCTCAATAAAAGCCGGAGGCTGGGAGACGAGGCCTGGCGTTGGCACGGAGACACAGAGGTGACATCATGAGGGATGGAGGAAACAGGGAGGAGGACAGAACAGAGGGAGAATGACGATGACCACACCAGGCGTGCCATTGCTAAATATGTCTCAAGCTTTCTCTCTGATTTTCTTCTCCCCTTCTGCGTTTTCCCTTCATTCTGCTCAGCTGGAGGGGGCGGGCAGGGGGGGCACTGACGTGCACGTTCAGCCCCAAACGGATAAACCCGGTCAGCTGCTTCCCAGAGAACCACAGCTGTCTCAACAAGCCGGAGCTTGGATCCAAACCAGACGTCACAGTCGTTTTCTTCACACACAGACACTCAGATGATTCACAGAGCTCCCGTACGACTTTACCTTTTAAAAGATTTAATGCACTTCATTGAAATCACAGGTTGTTTCAGAGCATTAATTGGGAGGTGTGAACTTCTCATTAGAGCTTCTCTGCACTGATATTCCTGTTATAAAATGCAGCTATGACGAGAGACACACAAAGGTTTCACAGTCCTGTTTTTTATAGTAACTGCTCTTCAAACTGGTGATTCATGCATCAGTCACATCTTCTCTGTTTGTCTGTGTTTATCTATGAAATCACACTCCTGTGTTTCATCTCTTACTCAAGACGGGAACAAGTCAAGTCTTGATCTGGTAAATCATGATGTCTTCATCTCTTACAGTAACCTCTTCACATAATTAGGGACTTTTTTTCCCAGATGAACATCAGTGAACAAACTTCAGGGTGAGGGCGACAGCATTAATTACCTTGATTATAACTTCACACAACAAGGCAAATGTTTTAAATGTGATGAAAATTACATTTCAGAGTCATTTCTTCTGTATGATTATTAAAAAAAAGTACATACGAAGCAGAAAAGTGGAGAGTTTTCACAGAAAAATCTAGAGAAACTGTCAGATTTTCAGAAGGAAATCATGAAAATAAGTCAGACTACAGGACTGTCTCAGAAAATTAGAATATTGTGATAAAGTTCTTTATTTTCTGTAATGCAATTAAAAAAACAAAAATGTCATACATTCTGGATTCATTACAAATCAACTGAAATATTGCAAGCCTTTTATTATTTTAATATTGCTGATTATGGTTTACAGTTTAAGATTAAGATTCCCAGAATATTCAAATTTTTTGAGATAGGATATTTGAGTTTTCTTAAGCTGTAAGTCATGATCAGCAATATTAAAATAATAAAAGGCTTGCAATATTTCAGTTAATTTGTAATGAATCCAGAATGTATGACATTTTTGCTTTTGTAATTGCATTACAGGAAATCACAATATTCTAATTTTCTGAGACAGTCCTGTATAGCCATCACATAAAAACATCTGACGGGCGTCTTTGCCTGAAGCCGCCGGGCTCTCGCTCCACGCTGTGGTGGTCGCTGACGGAGTAAAACCCGGGCCTGTGCTTGACCTTCTTCCTCTGGGTGGTACCGGTGGGCTGGAAGAAGCGGCTGATTGAATGCAAGCTCTTGGGGAGATCTGGGAACAGTTCGGGCTCCTCTCTTTGGTGCGGGACGCTGTCCTGGATCTGCGGGGCCCGGGACTCTCCCATCATCTCCCTCAGAGTCCCGGAGATGTCTTTGTGCAGGTAGTGCAGGGCCTTCTTCCCGCCGTCGTCCCTGACGGCCGGGTCGGCCCCGTACTCCGCCACCAGCATGGCCATGACGTACTCCTGGTGGTGCAGCGCGGCGATGTGCAGGGGAGTGTATCCTCCGTGTGCTTTGGCATCCACGTCCACGTCCACGCCTCCTTTCCTGGACGTTTCAATGATCTTCACCAGCATGTCGCTGTTGCCGGCCTTGGCCGCCCAGTGCAGGGCGGTGAAGCCGGACATGAAGTCTCTCTTGTCGGCCAGCTGGCTGTCCCCGAGCAGCAGGCCGTAAACCTGCGTCCAGTGGCCTGTGGCGCACTTCACCAGCCACTCGTGCTCCGGGGACTCCAGGGGGACGGCGGAGGGGAGGCGGGAGTCCCGGGACTCCCGGGGCTCCTCCCTGACGGCCCTGGCCGCCCCGCTGAGCGGCGGTGACCCCTCTCGGGTCACCTCCACTGACGGCAGCCTCTTCCCGGTCCTAGAGGAGTCTGGTTTGGAAACATCTGGAGGATCATCCGGGTCCCCCTTCAGTTTGTGTGTCTCCACCCTGGTGGGAGTGGGGGGCATGGCCAGAGGAAGTCCGTACGGCTTTCTCTGCCCGGCCAGGGGCTTGTTGTTGGAGGACAGTTCCCCCAGTCCTGGCTTCTCCTCTCCATCTCTGTCCATGATGTCAAAATCCAGCATCCTTTTGGGTTTAACAACTGAACATTTACTCCTCTGCAGAGCCAGCTGTATTGGAGTGAATGATTGTTCAGGACTGTCCTCGTTTCCAGTCTCCTCTGCTGTGTCGGGGTCAGACGCAGCCGACCCTGCTCGTGCCCGCGGCCCCGGCGCGTCCCCGCGCCCGCCGGGGTTCCCATGCTGCTCACCTGGAGCATACAAGATATTATTCAAAGCTAAGGTAATGGACACGTATATAGAAACACAATAAGCTAAAAAAGAAGAATGCACACATGCATGAGATAAAATGACAACATAAATTGGTTTTGTCGGTTTCCTTAGCATCTTTTCACTTTCTGTTTTCAGAGCTATCATTATTATCATTACAGTTATTTAAGCTATTATTAATTATTATTACTATCATCATCATCATTATTATTTTGTGTATCCTCATGATACTTCATTTGTTCTTTTTGTATATTCTATTCTGTTAAAAGGTGGGCAAGATCAGCTTTCTGCTTCAAGTCCAGACCTTTTCGGTCAAAATAATCACAATGTTGAGCAGGGAAAAACCTGTGTTATCTTGTTTGTTGATTTTTCAGTTTGTGATTAACCGAAATAAATATTAACTAACCTGGAGACGGGATCTCTTTATTCCCAGGGATCTCTTTATTCCCAGCAGGGATCTCTGTATTTCCTCCCAGCAGATGTAGATAGGCGTTCTTCAGCACAACAAACTTGACTCCGTCCTTGTCCCTGACGAAGGCGACGTTGTTCACCATGGTCCTGAACAGCTGCTTGTTCCGCTGCTTCTCCTCCGGATCCTCGCAGTCCACCGAGCCCCTGAACCTGCTCACCAGCTCCGACCTGCTCACCTGGCCCCCCTCCGACACCAGCAGGGCCAGCACGGCTTCCTGCGTCAACACCATGATTAAACCTAAAGCAGCTGATCGCGGGTCCACTTTAGTTCCGGCAGGTCGGGGAGACGCCTCCACCTGGCCGCCCTCCACCTGGAGCCTGATTTATGGTTCCGCGTTACATCGACGCAGAGCATACGCCGTAGGGTTACGCGGCGACGCGCACCCTACGGCGTAAGCTCTACGTCGGTGTAACGCAGGACCATAAATCCGCCTTGGGGAAGTTTCTTTCCGGGAGTGTGTGTGGACGTGGATGTAATTTGAATAATGTATGCAAAGCTTTTTCTACAAACAAAGTAGCTGGAAACAGCCTTCAGATACTTTTTATTTACTATGTAAGCTGTACACTTGAAGGATATGCCTGTATTTAAGATAGAGCTAGGAATACTTACATCTTTACATCGTATTTAGTTGCTTCATTGCAAAGGTAAAGGCAAGTCTAGGGCTATTTATTGCACATATCTATATATTAGAATTTAAAAAAATACATGAAAGGTTAAGAAAATTAAACATTACAATCTGCGTACATATACCGTGGGCATATTTAAAAAAAAAAGTTTTTCTAAAACGTGATTATAATTTAAACGCCCTTCTAAATTTGACTCCAAAATCCTAAAAATACGAAATAAATTACGAAATAAATTAAACAGGAACAATAAAAACAAATACATTTACATTTAGGAAAACATTGACCGTCATTTATTATTATTTTTTTAATGATATAAAATTGTTTTTTATTAACAGATGGATAGTCTTTCTTTTATTAATAAACTTTATTTACCATTTCAATGTACAAAATTCCTTTGAGGAAACATTTGCTTGCATCTGAAACATTACAAACTCACAACACACAAGCAAATATGTATACCTATACATTTGTCTTCTAAAATAATCTTCTAAGATTAAATAAAATAATACATAAAATAATCACACATTTCAACAAAAGTGCTTAAGCGTAGCCAGATTGACAGCAAGAGACTTTGACATGGTTTCATATAAATCCTGTATAGACTGATTTTCTTTTGATAGTACCTTTATGGATGTTATATCATTTTTTATTTCATTTTTAAAACAGACTATGGAGGGTTTGCTGTTTTTCCATTTATTTTTATGTATATGATATTGACCGTCATTCACATAAAGTGGAGTGTGTCACGTGATCACCTGCCGGCTGGCTGGCTCTCTGATTGGCTGATGAGCCTACTAGTAAAGTTACGCTCTGACCTCGTTCATATTGTGAAACAATGGCTGTAATAAAAATAGAATAATGTTATTATGTGTTTTAACAACTCAATGTTTGACTTATTTTCTCTGTGTGTGTGTGTGTGTGTGTGTGTGTGTGTGTGTGTGTGTGTGTGTGTGTGTGTGTGTGTGTGTGTGTGTGTGTGTGTGTGTGTGTGTGTGTGTGTGTGTGTGTGTGTGTGTGTGTGTGTGGCGTGACATTCCTGACTGAATGGGAGTGACTGAGAAGAAGAGGCGGCCATATTGGAACGTATCTGTCACTATCAAAGACTAAAACTATGCTCAAGATAGTTCACCTGCTACATTAACGTGGCTGGTTGTGTTAGCCAATGTTACACTCACTGACAACACTAGCATACGAGTATAGTAACTGGCTTGCACTTGTATAGCGCTTTCCAACTGTACTCCTACAGCCCCAAAACGCTTTATACTGCAGGAAATCACCCATTCCACCTCAGAAATTGTTAATGGTTGTTTAACCATTGGAAGTCAGTGAAATCAGATGCTAAATACATTTTTTTAAAAGATTTGAGTAAAATACGTGATGTCTTCCAAAACTGTTACTGTTACAAAACTATTGCTATCACCTACTTTTTTCTATTTCCATGTTCTTTAGCTCAAATATCAATTATATGATTTGGCAAATTATACATTTTTTATTTTTATTTATTTATTTATTCGGCACAGTATAAAAAATCAGAATAAGTAACATAAAAATGTAAAAGAGAGATTGGTAATGTGCTAGGCTGAGGCAAAAGCCCAAGGGGCTTATACGAGGCCTCTACCTATGTAAAATACAGCAAAAGATTGTACAAAGATTTAAAATGCAGAATACATGATTGCAGTCTAAAAACAAAAACAAAGCAAATAAACAGCAGCATGAATAGAATACATGGTATCTACATGATAAAAGAAAAAATAACAAATCTAGAAATATCATTAGGTAATCTGATCAATTAAATGTGTCCTGAGCTTATGTTTAAAATTATTGAATGAAGTAGAGGTAGACGAGATTGCTGTATAGATAGGATAAGATAATCCTTTATTACTCCCTCAATGGGGAAACTCACATGTTAGCAGCAGTAACTTAACACACACATGCAGGGAAGGGGGTAAAAAAGTATAAAATATAGATAATTACAAGAGGTGTTTCATAACTGGGCTCCCCTGTATCTGATGGAGAACTGACACAAACCAGTACGGAACTTCGGGAGATTTAAATGATTGGCCTGTCTTGTATTAAAATGGTTTGACAGAGTATTAGGGCCAAACTAAGACAAAATAAAATTGGAAATTACGAGCGTAAAGTCATAATATAATGAGAATAAAGTCGTAAAAATTACGAGATGAAAGTCGTAATGTTGCAAGAATAAAGTCATAATAGAATAAAGTCATAATATTATGAGAATAAAGTCGTAATATTATGAGAATAAAGTCGTAAAATTACGAGACTAAAGTCGTAACATTACGAGAATAAATTTGTAATATTACGAGAAAAAAGTGGTAAAATTATGAGAATAAAGTCATAATGTTGCGAGAATAAAGTCGTAATAGATTAAAGTCATAATATTATGATATTATAAATTTTTATAATATTATAATATTATAAAGTCGTAACATTACGAGAATAAAGTCGTAAAATTCCGAGAATAAAGTTGTAACATTACGAGAATAAAGTCATAATATTACGAGAATAAAGTCGTAATATTACGAGAATAAATTGATAATTTATGAGAATAAATTCGTAATATTATAAAGTGGTAATTTATGAGAACTCTAACAGGAAGAGCAGTCTTCTCCCTGTGTTAAAATGAGGAATATTGAGCATCTTGTGAAGTTATATTTATATATTTATAATATATTACAACTTTATTCTCGTAATATTACGACTTTATTCTCAAAATATTACGACTTTATTCTCGTAATATTATGACTTTATTCTCATAATTTTTTTGTCTTAGTTTGGCCCTACTACTCCGTCGTAAAATGGTGCATATCACTGTTGAACTGAAAAAAATCTTTACATTTAACGACTTTCATCCAAAGCCGAACGGAAGGAAACACGAAGGACACATGTCGTAGTGTGGATTCCTCTTGTCGCGTAGCGCGTCTCCCTGCCCAGCGCCCAGCCCTCTTCCTCCTCTCCTCCTCTTCTCTTCTCTTCCTCCTCCTCCTCCTCTCTGTCAGCTCATCTCAGTTAGTTTAGCAGGCCAGTACGGAGAGACGAAGGCTGCTCGGTCTGCTGCTCGCTACACCGACACCACACACTCCCTGCCATGGCTGCCACGGACGTTGATGTGTTTTCGGTAAGACGGGTGTTCCCGGCGCCCTTTGATTCTCGTGCAGCAGGAACATGCTGAAGTTGTGATCGGGGAAGTGCGTGTTAAGCCTGATTTATGGTCCCGCGTTAAATCGACGCAGAGCCTACGCCGTAGGGTACGCGGCGACGCGCACCGGTCGGTGTTGGTGTAACGCGTCGGTGTAACGCGGAGGCATAAATCAGCCTTTAGCTGTCGTGTGCGGGGACTCGGCCAAAGCTTGCCCAGCCTTTTCTGCGTGTTGTGCGGGATCTGTCGAGAAGGGTGGACGTGCCTTCTGTGGAGGCTGAAACACATCCCCGACTGCTGCTGTTTCTCTGTTTCTACATTTATATCTAGCTCTGGTTTTCTGGTTTTCTGGTCCCGCACCCACGCACACATGGACATATGGACACATGGACATATGGCTGCAGCGTATGGCCCTATTAATTAATTGTGGACGCTATTAGCGTGTCTTAAGAAGCATAACATATCTGGGGAAGTGACTAACTATCATCATATCCTGTCATTGCTTTTGACATAAAGATAACAGTGTAAATGAAAGTGCTAGATTTGTTTGGAGAAGAATGTGATCCTGCAAACTTACAATGAAGCCTTGACACTGGAGAAGTGACAACTTCAGGTGGATTCATGTCAGGTTTTCTTGTGTTACATTGTGATATATATATATATATTACCAGGGTTGGGTCAGTGTTTTGTAACACAGGATTACAAAAATGTAATCCAGTCTAAATACCTTGAGATTGTTTGAAAATGAGATCCATCCCAATATTGTCAGACATACAGGAAATGCATCACACAGCTGTAACACTTTAAGCTCCAGCTCTTTTTTATTACAGCTCCAAATGTCAATGCCAATGGGAGGGAAAGAAAAGCTAAAAAGAAAGAAAAGCTAAAAAAGTTCTACACATTAATCTACAGTGAGTCACATCAAGTTATCCTCATCACAGTTGCAACTACAGGTGTAATGTTTGCAACACAGGGCTGTTTTCTCTTATGTATAAGTTATTTTTAGTCAAATGCTTTAAGGAGGAAATTATTTGTCCCTGAAACTCAAGAAGATGACTTTAAAATAAATGTTTTATTCAATTCATTGATTCACAACGCCATATTTACACCTCAGGTTCTGCCACTTTTAAAGGCAGCTAATAATCAGGGTCTGACTGTATTTTTCCATTGAGCAGGTTGTTGGCGTTAGAATAACTAGTGCTATTATCTTTTTTTGATTTGATGTTTATTTGCTCATGTTGTAGAAGTTGTTGGTCAATACAAAGTTTTTTGCATGTAGATCAAGCAAGGACCAAAAGGTGTAGACTGAAGCCAAAACTTATTTTGTCTACCCTTTTAACACAATGTAACCACTATAGTGCAAGATTTGAAAAAACAAAAAATATATATATATATATATATATATATATATATATATATATATATATATATATATATATTAGAGAAAGAAAGAAACAAAGTAAATAAATAAGAAAAATAAATAAATGTTGCTCAAACTGGCCTATCTCGGCTTAACAGCATCAGATCTTTATAGTAACAAACCATGTTGTCATCAGGACTGACCCGCAGGAACAGGCAGGGGGAGGTGGGATGGGTGGGGGACAATTTAGCTTTTAGAAAGCTGCTGTAACACTTGGTAATGAATTTATGGCATACATCATTGTACAGGGGTTTGAAAAAGCACAGGAGGGAATTTTAAAGAGAGTGATTAACTTTTTGGCAGGCGTTTTTGAAAAGGTCGTTGAATTGGACAGCGAGCAGCATTGAGATGCCGGGATAAAGAGATTAAGTACACGCTCCAGCCACTCCCACGACTTATTGGTGCAACACATCTTCAAAGAAAGGAAAACTTAGAAAAAAACCCAAAGAAATGCAGCCAAAACTGCATGGTTGGAATTCCTTATTTAGAAATAAATTTAACAGCCAGCAGAGGTGGCAAAGATAAATTTGTGGGCTGATTTTTATTAAATTGCTTTCAGGATTCAGAATAAAGCGATTGATTGGTGATTAGAAATGGCCAGAATGCAGTGAAACAGGTCAGTGCCGTCAGCAGGACTGCTGCCGGACTTCCTGTCTAACTTACTGAAATAAGTGAGACCACATTGAACAAATTGTCACGCTGGCCTGGGTGTTTGCGTAAAGGGAGTGCTGTTAATTACGTGCAGCTATTGATAGAGATGTGTAGTGTGTTGGACTGTTGGCCCTTATCGATCCAGTTTGATGCTTTGGGATGAGTTTCTGGGCCAGATCAATGCAGCCAACTATCCAACAACTTCTGTGCTGCTCACTCAGGGTTTGCACCAAAAAAAAGGAAAGAGCAGTGTTGGTTTAAACGGTTATGTAATGAAATGCCCTACAACATATTAGGGATGCACACTGCCTACTGACCCTGAAGAGCATCGCCTCTGCTGAGTCCCGCATCCATAAAATTAAATTAGTTGTATAAAGTGCTCCAAGCCAAGAGACAAGGAATGACAAAGTTGCATCTGAGCAGCTCTGCACTTTAAAATAGCATGCCATGTCTTCATGGTGTGTTAGTTTCTAGATATTTTGTGAAATCAGTCTACATTTACACATTTTTGTTTGCATCCCAGAAGCTCTGGTTTCCACTTGTTCAGGTCAGGTTGGACGTATGAGTATCATCAATGTCTCTAGCTGCATATAATCTCCCGCTGCCTCAAGGCGAGTTATTCACTCCCAGTAACATCGATGGATAATGACGGGGAAGTTGTAGCTTGATGAGCCGATACCCATCAAAAAAATAGACCAGACTTGCTCAAAACTGTGATGCATTGGAGGTTAAAATGACTCCAAGTGGTGTGCAAAAATGAGGAAGGCCTTTTCTGCATGAAATGTCTTTTTTTTTATCTTCAAAATCAAAGGAGGAAAGTTTAACGTTACTTTTGGTTCTCACTGACTGTGTTTCCATGCATCAATAACCCTTTTAAAACCCGAATATTGGCAATAACCCGAATTTGCACGGCCATGTAAACACCAATAACCCCTTTGAATAACCCGAATTTGCTCATATTCCGGTTTTTAAAAACCGAATATGACCCCTGGGTTACTCCTTTTTAAACCTGAATATTTGGTCATGTGAACGCCAAACGGAATATCTCCATCAAACGGAACAGGAATTAGTTTTCTGCTCATGTTCTGTTCACAAGGAATCCTGGTCTTTTGAGTCCAGGAAGTTCTTCTAAACACGGAGAAACCAAGACCAGGAGGAGACTAATCACTTCATAAATGTAATGAAGGATATGAACATTTCTGCATTTGTAGACGGTAGAAAGTACCGGGATAGAAGATTTACAAGAAGGTGAGAGAAAAGTTGCGCGAAGCAGCATTTGTTTTGAATTTGGATACAGGAAGAAGAAGCAGAAATTACGGGAATTGTGTCATCACGTTCTCCGTGCGTCGCTGGTTTGATCCAGATATCCTGAATGATTAATTACTTTGTAAACAGAATATTCTGAATGTTTCAGTAACCGGAATATTAGCAATAACCCCAATTTTGACTGCATGTAAACGTAGTCTGTGATGGATTGGAGGCTAAAATGACTCCAAGTGGTGTGCAAAAATGAGGAAAGCCTTTTCTGCAGGAAATGTCTTCTTCTTTTTTTTTTTTTCTTCAAAATCAAAGGAGGAAAGTTTATCGTTACTTTTGGTTCACACTGATCAGAATGGACAGAATATGCTGGAGGCTTGTGACATTTCTGTAACCTCGTAAGTGTGATCCGGGCTGCTGTCAGTAAAGTTAAAACTGCTCATTAACGACAGTCCAAGCCCCTAATTCAAACATCTTACTCACTTCACATGCAGTATTAACACGGTTTTATTTTAAGCCTGGACGGTGACAATACTGCAGTAGTATCTGGTCTAATGACCATCTGTCTCGTGTCTACTCTCCACAGCCTCCTTTGAGATTTGTATTTGAATGCTGAAACCTCGTTACTCCACAACCCGCTTATCCAGTCAGGACTTGTCTTATCCTCTGTGGGCACGGTGGATAACACAGGGTAAACAATACATCACTAATGTCACCGTTTGCCCATCAGGAAACCCCTCACTCCAAAATTAATTTAGTATATTATCAAAAATACCAGTCACAATATCAGGAAAGAAGTGATAGTTTACTGTTAAAATTGCACATTGGTGTGAAATCCCAGTCCCTATTTGTCCAATCAGTACAAGTAAAATTAAATTAAACCAAAATAATATGGCTGCAGCCAAAATGTTAAATTGGTTTCTGCAAGATTCCATTTTTCCCCCAGAGATTGTTAGATACCCCAGAGTGACAGAGTGTTTATTACTCAGAGTAGACTCCGGGGTGATCCACGTTTATTTCCCTTACTTTTCAGTGTGTGATTAAATCTTCTTTATGCTATCCTTCCTGACAGCATTCAGTGGCATGTATTACTAGAATAGAAGTTGGAACACGATGTGTGATACAAGACCATGTATGTGAAATCCAGAGCAGTTTTCCATCTATCCAGACTTTGAGTTATGGTTAATCAGATAACTGAAAGAGCTATAGATAATATAATTATTGCAGTTCAGCAGTGATAAGGAACTGGGTGTTTTCCAAGATATTTGTCTGTTTATTTATTCATTTTCTGCCAATTTCCTGTTGGCCACTGAGGGAAACTCAGCAGTAACGTAGACACAAAGTTGATGTGGACACTTATGAGAGAGTGAAGGTTTCCCTCTGTTCATCCATCCATTATCCACACCTGCATATTCCCATTCAGGGAGTTTCCCAGCTCTCTCGGGGGGAAAAGACAGAGAGTGTGAAATTGAAGGTATTTCATGAGATAATTAAAAAAAAAAAGGAACCAGTTTTTATCTCTGTGCTCGTGAGATTCTTTATGGCCTACGTGACGCTCACATCTCAACCGTCAACATTTTTACCATTGCAACATCCCTGCCGGTGCAAGTAGCTGCAGGAGAACAGCGGTATGCAATATCTGGAGTCATGGTTAGAGTTGCACAAACTCCAATTAAATCCATGTTTACTGAAAGTTGTTGTGTGCACGAATACAGAAAAAACCTCCGGCATAATTGAAAATCTTCATTTACTAGTTCAAGTAGTACATTGTGGCACACATGGGAACAAATTAAAAAGAAATAACGTTATATTTTCAACAGTCATCGGACAGGAAGTCCCAGTGAGCAGCCATTTGGTATTGCGTGTGTATGAGTGTGGTGTGTGTGTGGTGTTGTCATGGAGGTTATTATCACGTGGTCGTCTCCCTTCACCAATACTTAACTGATTCAAGAGCGTAGTCAGCCCACAACACCTCAAACTGACATCTGCACATTCCTCACTTGCAACAGACTGATATACGGCCGCTCCGTTAAAACTAGTGTAGTATATGCAAAAGAAGTCATAAAAATAGATTATTTTAATAATTTAAAGTGGCAGAGATTTCATTTCTGAAACCAGAATGACTCCATTCCAGTCGTAAATTCAGCAAACTCGGGAAGTAATATTACTTAACTCTGGATCTCTAAATCTGGATGCAAATTTGCAAAAAAAAACTAAAAAGAACTACAATTCTAGACGTCTGTTATTGTTGTTCTTTGTAGATAGTTGGAGTTGTTGTTTATTTCACCCACACTTAAGAAAGCAGGAGTGGTCTTAGTCTTGCATATAATTGTAATTGCTTATTGTTTAAACCAGCATCATTCTTTTTTCTTTCTTTCTTACCCCTCGACAAATTATTTATTTTCACTCGATTGAGCAGAAAACATATACAGGACTGTCTCAGAAAACTAGAATGTTTTGATAAAGTTCTTTATTTTCTGTAATGCAATTTAAAAAAAAAAAAAAAAAAAAAAAAAAAGTCATACTTTCTGGATTCATTACAAATCAACTGAAATATTGCAAGCCTTTTATTATTTTAATATTGCTGATTATGGTTTACAGTTTAAGATTAAGATTCCCAGAATATTCTAATTTTTTGAGATAGGATATTTGAGTTTTCTTAAGCTGTAAGCCATGATCAGCAATATTAAAATAATAAAAGGCTTGCAATATTTCAGTTGATTTGTAATGAATCCAGAATGTATGACATTTTTGCATTACAGAAAATAAAGGACTTTATCACAATATTCTAATTTTCTGGGACAGTCCTGTACATATAAACAATACTGACAGATAACTGTCTCGTTGAAATCACGTGATCAAAGGGGGGAAAAAAGTACCACGTAAACATTGAATACTATCCAGCAGTTAATCCATCCTGTTCCAGATGACTTTTAAAGCACACGAGTGCTACTGGCTGCTCCTCAACTTACTGTAAATATTTGAAGCCCCCCCCCCCCCCAGGTGTTTTTCGCTGCAGACGCGTCTACTATCGTGATGTTGGTCTGCTCTGTCAGGTGAAGCTCAGCCATGCAGACAAAAACTACACTCACAAAACAATTGGGGTGTGGATGAAGGCCAGACGTGGAGAAGATGAGTGAACAGAGGACAGAAAGACGGACAGAAAGACGGACAGAAAGAAGAGTCTGCGGCTTCTTAGAGGATTTCAAGTCCCATCAGGACCAGACTGCAGGATCTGTGGGTTTCTTTGATGGGCCGGTAACAGAGGCCAGTCCTGACGTCATTTTACTGCTACAATGGATGTTAAGTTTGAGATATTCATTGATCTTTTTGGCAAGCTGTAGTCATGATTGCTTTGAATAGCTTGGGGGCTAATTTGGCTGCTGCCAAAAAGAAAATCATTGTAAGGTTTAAAACACTGAGACCAAACTGGAGGAAAATATGTGTTTTAGATTGGTAGAGTAGACAAGAAGGGCATACCACAGGGACAATCTGTAAAAGACTCAAGAATAAGAAAATATGCATGTGAAGGGAGAAAATATAGACTAGAATTGGGGGAAAAAAAGTGCAATTATGAAGACACATGACAAAAATCATAAATAGACATAAATAGAAATGAAAAAGCAGTTCAAAAAGAGGAAGCAAAGAATTAGTGTTGCAATCCTGTAACAGCAAGAGCTCGGTTGAAAGACAACATGGGGAAAATAGGAGAAAAGAAAAGGATGGACAATAAAAAAATGTATAAAATGTAGAAATAAATTAAGCTTTTATTCTTTTTGCCAATGATGACACTCCAAAGACAGAAGATTTATTTTTTATTTTTTTCATTTCTGCCAAATTTGGTAGAAAAGTGAAATGCCGATGTATTTCTGTCATTTGCAAATACTTTCCCAGCTTTATTTGACATGAAAGGCCTTTTTTGTGAATGCAAATATTTTGCACTGTTGTTCCTGTTAACAGTATATTTAGTGTAAATACAGCTGTTGTATTAAACCACAGCACCGTTAACTACCTGGCCTTGCAGTAATGACACCACAACACTTAAACTAATGCAGCTAAAAGGATTTCAACCATCGCCGTTTTATGTGCATTAAATAAATCCATTTGCAGCTCAGGGTTAGGGTTAGTGTGCGATGCAGTCCTAGCTTTGATTTAGCCTGGATTTTTTTTTATTTTTACGCCTCATTTAATTTGGAGCCACCTGGGGCTTCTCTGTGCAGCCATTTCCTGTTGGGCTGGTGAAGCGTAGCCGGGGAGCCGTGTCGTTTCCTCACCATGGGACAGTTAACAGGCCGCTCATTCCTGTCATACTTTATGCTGCGGCTCTTTTGCCGTCTGAAACAAACATGGATGGCAGGACGGGCAGAAGTTATCCTGTGTGCTGGTTGTTGATCTTTGGTGAAAACATGGAAATTATTCTGAACTAATATGGCTGGCTTATGAGACACTGAGTTTTTAATTTGTTTTGGTGAGACAGCACAGTGGTCTTAGTCTTGCTTCGTTTGAGACATTGAGAATGATTTCATTTCCTGGAGGTTTTTGAGCAGATGGAAAAGATTTAGGGCTGGGAGTGATGGCCAAAAAAATGAAACTTGCATACATGATATATATGTAGATGTCTTTGTGTGTATATGTATTGTATATTTTCTGATTTTACTGTTACTTCTTAGCTCATGCTGTGCATCTTGAAGACAAGAAAGGGTCCAACATTGATACTGGTCGAGTCAGAAAGGAATGCAGCATTCCTTTCTGGCATGCAACATTATTACAAATGCAGCCATTGGGAAGTATAATCCAGAATCACGGCATACACTTTCATTGTTATGCTGATGATACGCAGCTCTATTTGTCTATGAAGCCGGATGAAACAGAACCGTTGGTTAAACTTCAGGCATGTCTTAGGGACATCAAGGACTGGATGTCTGGAAATGTTTTGCTTCTAAATTCAGATAAAACAGAGGTTATCATTCTTGGTCCAGAGCATCTTAGGAAGGGATTAGATGGTGTTGCAATGGCTTCCAGTGCAACTGTGAGAAACCTTGCTGTTGTTTTCCATCAGGATTTGTCGTTTAAACCATATGTTAATCAGGTTTGTAAAATAGCATTTTTCCATCTCCGTAATATTACAAAGATTAGGAAAATGCTCTCGCAGAGTGATGCAGAAAAACTAGTTCATGCGTTTGTATCTTCTAGACTAGATTACTGTAGTGTTGTTAGCAGGATATCCAAGTAATTTGCTGAATAGGCTCCAGCTGATCCAAAATGCAGCAGCACGAGTACTGACAGGAATCAGCAGGAGAGACCACGTCTCTCCAGTGTTAGCGTCGCTCCATTGGCTACCCGTAAAATTCAGAATCCAATTTAAAATTTTATTACTTGCGTATAAAGCCCAAAACGGCTTAGCTCCGCATTATTTGCAAGACCTGATGGTGCCTTATGTTCCTGGCAGAGCTCTCCGTTCTCGGAGTGCAGGTTTACTCGTAGTTCCTAGAGTATCCAAATGTAGATGTTTATGTATTACATAATGTAATAATTTGCTCAGGGGTCATGTTCTGGGTCTCTGGAAAGCTTCTAGAGACAACTTTTGCTATACGCTATATAAATAAAATTGAATTGAAATTGAATTAGAAAGGAAGAGCCAAGAGTTTGACTATGCATGCTTTAGGCCTGACCAAGAAAGGTATTCAACTTCTTTTATATATGCAAAATTAAACATTGTCCAATAAAACAGGGTTCAGTGACCAATGTGGGATATTGGGATAGTTACAATGTCTAATACAGTATTTTTTTATTCAAGCCACATTTTAAATCCAGGTTTCTACCTGCAGAGGAGAATGTGGTTGTTGTTTTTCTGCTGTTCTAACATGGAGGGATCTGCCCAGTTCTCCCAGCAGCCAGTCCAGTACACACACGGTGACATATTCAGCCTGTCGGCTCACAGTTAGCGGAGTTCTGTCCACGTCTGCAGTTCTGTTCACTCTTAAACCAAGCGATAACGCCGTCGGTCAGGCCCGCATGCTCATTTTGCAGCCCTCAGTCGAAAACTCCACTACCTCCGACGTGACAACATTTGTACACAAAGATTATGCACTACTGACAAGTTGGTTTAGTGTAGGAGGTCAACCCAGAATTATCCTCTGAGTCAGTACTCTTGCTTTTCCCCTGAATGGGAGGAATCACTAGGGTTCCACCTCACTAAACCATTGTTGTGGTTTGGTGAGTTTGGAGCAATTTCCAGAGAAACAAGGTTTTCAAGGTCGACGAGATCCTTGAGGCCGTTTAAGATTTAGCCAGGTTTCTGTCAAGGCCCAGATATGTTGTGAAGTGGCACGATACGCCTTATTTAAGTACTATAAATTAAGATTTGGGTGAATTAAGAAACAGTGTGAGTTCGATCTAGTTTTGTATGTGCACTTTACAAAAATGTGGTGTTGATGGTGAAAAAAGCACGCCAGCCTTTTATTTAACTTACTGGATAAATAAAGGTGTATATACAGGACTGTCTCAGAAAATTAGAATATTGTGATAAAGTCCTTTTATTTTCTGTAATGCAATTTAAAAAAAAAAAAAAATAAATAAATAAATAAAAAAAAAAATAATAATGTTATGCATTCTGGATTCATTACAAATCAACTGAAATATTGCAAGTCTTTTATTATTTCAATATTGCTGATTATGGTTTACAGCTTAAGATTAAGATTCCCAGAATATTCTAATTTTTTGAGATAGGATATTTGAGTTTTCTTCTTTGGGTTTTCTTCTTGTAATGAATCCAGAATGTATGACATTTTTGCATTACAGAAAATGAAGAACTTTATCACAATATTCTAATTTTCTGAGACAGTCCTGTGTGTATATATAACTTGCCAACTTCCCTTATTTGAAACCCTGGTCATGAATTCAGGGAGTCACTGCATCAGTTTCCTTTCTGGCGTGATACTGGAGCCCACGCCCTCCTCCTTCAGGAATCTATCGGAGTGTCTCCGTCAGCCGGCTAAATGCCACAGGGAGACATTAATGCTGTTAAACATGTTCTGAGTTTACAGTGAATCACAAACAAACAATGGCTGCCTTTCCCCGCTCCTCCTCCTCCTCCTCCTCCTCCTCCTCCTCCTCCTCCTCCTCCTCCTCCTCCCCCCCACAAACATCCCACTGATTGCAGCAGCTTTACATTCCCTCGCTGGATGATGTTTGTCCAGACTGACTTACACGCTGGCTGGCTGTAACATACAGCAATGTACAGCACTTGGAAAATGTTCACCGGTTGTTGGAGCTTAATTAATTTGGTCCGCACGCCCACGCACAACCTCTTAGTGCATGACTGGTGTTTCTGTTTCTCCAGGAAACCATAGACGCTCATAAAGTGGAGCTGTGGACTGTGGGCACCTTGCAACATAATCTATCATAAAAGTGAGCTCAATTGAAACATGGAAGCCGTATTTATTTAATATTGTAAAGATAATTCACATGAACTCACCGTGTGTAGCTCAGCAGCATATGTATACTGCCTTGCTCAGCTCAGGCTGGATTTACTCCAGCAGCGTTGTCTGACACATTAAGCCCCGTGTCTCCCCCCAAGCCCAGAAACGTAGACACACACATTGCTCATTCTTTATTGTGGTCTTGACTCTTCAGTCAGGTTAATAAGTGATGTGCTGTGTGTCCAGAGCCGGTCTGGGCTGTGTTCAGCTGAGCTGTGCTCTCCTAATGCTGCTGCGTTAGTGACATCAGCCTTCAAATATGCCGGCGTCCGTAGTGTCTGGGCCAGATGAGATCGGGTGGCTCCTCCATTCATCTGAAGGTGCTGTCTGGCCCTGCCCTTCCTGCACGGCTCTTACGCTCTCCCTCGGTTCAAATGAGGATCAAAGGTGAAACGCTGCTGGTAGCTTTGATGTGTGTCAGTAATCTCTCTGCCTCAAGTTTCACTGTGATCCTCTTTAGATAGTTTAGACCAGCGGTCGGCAAGCCAAAATGTTGAAAGAGTCATATTGGACCAAAAACACAAAATAAAATATGTCTGGAGCCGCAAAAAATGTCTTGTAATGTCTTGTATCAGCCTTAGAATGAAGGCAACACATGCTGCATGTTTCTATATTAGTTATAACTGGGGTAAGATATTTTTTTCATTATGCACTTCGAGAAAAAAGTCGAAATGTTGAGAAAAAAGTCAAAATATTGAGAAAAAAGTCAGAATGTTGAGATTAATGTTGAAGTACAATCTCGAGAAAAAAGTCGAAATGTTGAGAAAAAAGTCGAAATTTTGAGAAAAAAGTCGAAATGTCGAGATTAAAAAGGAAAGGAAAAAGGAAGAAGGAAAAAAGAAGAAAAAAAAAGGTCAAACATTTCTGAAAAAGCTCCAGGACCCACTAGGGCGGCTCTAGAGCCGCGGGTTGCTGACTCCTGGTTTAGACTATTTCACACCAGCTCTCCAGTCATTTATAAGTGGCGAGTTTAGATTTAGTCCTAGTTAGTTAGTTAGTTAGTTAGTTAGTTTTATTTTGGTCCATTAGTCAATCCAAACATGCACCACAGTAAAGCTGGATATATAAATAAATAAATAAACTAAAAAAGGTGTAGACTGAAGCCGTAGCTTATATAATGCCTACCCTTTTTTTACAATACATCACAACAAATCAAAATAAAAAGTATTACAGAGATCAATTACAACAAAAGCATGTGATATAGAGGATTTACAGGAGAAGCTGCTCTTGGTCATAGTTTATATTTATCAATTGCCCTAAGTTTAAACATTTTTTTGAATTTGCAGAGAGAACTACACATTTTTAGCTCATCACAGAGACTATTCCACAAGTTTACCCCTTTAACAGAAACACATCTACTTCTAAAGTTTGTCCTTACCTTTATTTTTTTTAAACATACTTGTCACTTATTGAAGCTTGAGCTAGTGTTGCAACTAAGTCTGGATAAATCTACGTCTCATAAGTGACTTTTCTCCCAGCTTTTATTCTCATACTTCATATATTAAATGATTGAATAAAGATTTTGCCTGTGTTAATTTTAAATGAGTCCTGTGTGTTTGTAAATGTGTTTAGCGTCCTCATGTTTGTGGAGGATTATTCTTAAGCTCATCCTCACTGGGCTCTGATTACCCGGCTCGTACTAACTCGTACTGCAGCTGATGAGTTTTACATATGAACAGACGGGTTTACTTTCCCAGGAATGCGACTGCGTCCTAATGTCATTGCAGTGTGTTTTCCTCCACAAAACTGTTCATGTTGTATTCTGTGTTTCCCCAGAATGAAGAGAAACGTAACCTCAGTTTGGGCGGCCATGTTGGGTTCGACAGCCTGCCCGACCAGCTGGTCAGTAAATCGGTCACACAGGGGTTTTGTTTCAACATTCTGTGTGTAGGTGAGTACCACCAATATATATATTTATATACGTTTCCACCAGTAATATATGCATTGTCTAGAAAATTCCTAATCATGCTGTAACTCCCGTGCTGTTTCCTTGATCTTAACTTGATCTAATTTCCTCAGACAGTATGTTTGGTTACAAAGAAGACCATGTGCTGTTTGTCTTTACTTAAAAGAAACTCAGATGCTTCTTACATGTGTTTTTGCAATAAAATCCTTTTGTTTTGAAGCCTGCAGGGATTATTCCCACACGACTGAATCACTTCCTCCTGTGCCTCTTTCTCTCTGCTGCGTACCTGTCTGACTCCAGGTGAGACTGGCATCGGGAAGTCGACTCTAATGAACACCCTGTTCAACACCATGTTTGAGAACGAAGAGGCCAGCCATTACCAGAATGGCGTGTACCTGCGGCCGCGAACGTACGACCTGCAGGAAAGCAACGTCCACCTCAAACTCACCATCGTTGACACCGTGGGCTTCGGGGACCAGATCAACAAAGAGGACAGGTGAGCTGGTGAAATGACGGGTACTTTGAACTAGTGATGCACCGAAATGAAAATTTGTGGCCGAAACCAAAAATAATAAACACTTGGCCGAATACAGAATAATACCGAACAATGGTTCTTCGCAGTTTTTCATTTATTTTGCCAATTTTTTCACCATTGCATGAATCAAATAAATGTGCAGTGAAATACCCGCCAGTCACAATTTGTCTTACTGTACTTATTGTATTTTTTCATTTTCTCCCGTTCAAATCCAGTTAATCGGGTTGCGGTGGGGCTGATCTCTGCAATTTGAAGCCTTGTATAATAATTGTAAAAATCTGGGTTATTTTCTTGGAGGATTCGTCGTATCAGACAGTGAGAGTTCTCCACCACATCGGTAGTACGGGCCCTTCTCTCTGCAGTCGTCCCGTTACCGTCTCCATCACCAAGCGGTTTCCCAAATCCAACTCAGCCTGGATCATTTCTCGTGTCCTCTGCTTTTTCCCACATCCAAGTAATGATCTGACATGCTGACATGTTTGCTGCATTTAACACTGCTCCCCCCTCACTCCACGCTGCTCGCTGTTTGATTGCGTCATCTAAACATCGTGTTATTAATTGTTCGTTTTTTTCCGCACTTATTCCACCGAACACCGAA
Source organism: Cololabis saira (assembly GCF_033807715.1). Taxonomy (NCBI): domain Eukaryota; kingdom Metazoa; phylum Chordata; class Actinopteri; order Beloniformes; family Belonidae; genus Cololabis; species Cololabis saira. The sequence goes on along the minus strand of NC_084600.1, from coordinate 4,605,830 downwards.
AGCGTTTTTTTTTATTTTTTCGGCCGAACAATTTCGGTTACCGAACATTCGGTGCATCCCTAGTTTGAATTAAATATACCTTTCATGTACTGGTGTCAAGGACACGTTTGACATTTTAGATATGCAAGCCCTGTTTTACAGTAATTTCATTAAGGCCCAACTGATTGAGAGGCAAGTCCCAGAGACTGATTAGTCATATTTATTTATTTATTTATTTATTTATTTATTATTTATTTATTTGGTATGGACATCACGATTACATAGGACAAACCAAATGCACTGTTTGAGTGTTTTAGCATACATGCTAATTTGCAACACTTGTCCACAGGAGGCTTTTAAAAAAGTACAGACAATAAAATATACAATACAATTAAAGGATGACATAAGATATAAAGCAAAGACAACATCGTTCAAGAGCAGAACCAGACCTGACCTATTCATGTAGGCACTGTTGTTTAGATTTGAGCCATAGTTTGAGTCCTCTGTTGTAAATATTGCCCCGCGTTTCTAATTTTAAATTAGTGGGTAAAGAATTCCAGAGTTTTGCACCTTCACAGAAAAGACAGACTCGCCAAAAGAGGTCTTATACTTTGGGATACGACAATCACCATTGGTGGTGTATATAAAGCTTTTTTTTCACATGAGTCAAATTGAAAATGATGTAATGATGGTCTTTATCCAGTTCTTAGTTTCATAACAGCATATTCGTTTTGCTCAAAGTGCAAATGAGTGGAATAGAGGAGTTTTGGGGAAAATGGGGGAGGGGGTCACAGATGAAGTGTTTTTAATGTTCAAACATTAAGCTGAGGAATGAAGTTTACTTGTAGTTTAACCAGAAAGATGCAGTCTCACGCCCTTTGATAGCAGCCTTCTCTTTAGGCCTTATAAACCCACATGCTGCGGGACAGTGGGGGGCAAATAAACAGACAGAGCTGCAGAAGGTCAGAGCTCACGCATTCCTCGGAGAAGATTGAAGATGCATGTGAAGGTAGCGGACAGACGACTGTAAACACGGAGCTGGCTCAGGAAAGGGAATACATTTTTGAGTTGCAGTCATGTGAAATGAGATGACACCCTTTTTTTTAAATTTAATATAAACTAAAACAAAAGTATCAGTCAGTTCCAATGGTCTCCCCCTTTTTTTTATGCATACTGAAGTTGAAGTTTTCCTGCTGTATATTTGTCCTTTTGCAAGGGTTTGCCGGTACTACTGTGACCTCCACAGGCCAGGGACCACATTTTTCAGCCACATTTTTCAATCAGACTCGATAAGATTAACAGGAATTTCATGCAGTAATAATCTCTACAAATCTAAGCTAAAATCTTGGCACTGAATGGGATCACACAGTAACTGGAAACATAACTGTGTGGGATCATTTCCTCAGTGACGAGTCCATGTTTTCTTTCTGTGCTCACTAGCGCCGCTACTAGCGACAAATGTTTTTGCTTTGAAACACACGCATAAATCCTGACAGTTTTGCTTTCAATCTCTCCACAGTTACAAGCCCATTGTTGACTACATTGACACTCAGTTTGAAAACTATCTCCAGGAGGAGCTGAAGATCAAGCGCTCGCTGTTTAACTACCACGACACCAGGATCCACATCTGCCTTTATTTCATTGCCCCGACAGGACACTCCCTGAAGTCTCTGGACCTGGTTACCATGAAGAAGCTGGACAGCAAGGTACACACACACACACACACACACACACACACACACACACACACACACACACACACACACACACACACACACACACACACACACACACACACACACACACACACACACACACACACACACACACACACACACACACACACACACACACACACACACACACACATCCTTTGTCTAAATAACATCACTTTTACTGAAATCCAACCTCTCTTTCATAATGAATAGTGTGAATTTCACTGAAAAGTGAGCAGTTCCTCGGCAGGGCTGTGTACGGAAGAGTATTAGGGCCAGGCAGGAGAAAATATATATTTTTTTTTTTATTGTGCACTTCGAAAAAAAAGTCGAAATGTCGAGAAAAAAGTTGAAATGTCGAGATTAATGTTGAAATACAATTTTAAGAATAAAGTCGAAATTTCGTGAATAAAGTCGGAATTTCGAGAATAAAGTTGAAATACATTTCGACTTTTTTCTCAAAATTGTACTTCGACATTAATCTCGACATTTCAACTTTTTTTCTCATCATTTCAACTTTTTTCTCAAAGTGCATAATGAAAAAAAAATCTTCCTCCTCTAAAATATGATTTAAATTTTTTTCCTGCCTGGCCCTAATACTCTTCCGTAGCTGTGGATTATTTGCTCCAAAAGAATAAAAATTGAAAAAGCGGAAAAAAATGACCCTGTGAACTTGCAGGTTTTCACACTCCAGGGTTTCAGCAAGAGCTGTTTGGAGTTTTCTCATTTAGTTTATTCATGTGGAAAACACTTTATTACAGTTGTCTTTGTTTTTTGTGTAGAAGTTGTGAATAAATTGTCAGACCTGTGACTCCGAGTGGACTGGTGCGGTGTCAGAAAGTTGGAGACATGTTTCACGTTTCATTTGTTGGAATTATTTCTCGTTTTAATTACAAGATGGTTATTGATCCCAAATTATAGTTTTTATTGGAGTTTCGGGGGAAGGAACAACGGAGACGGATGCATTACAGATCTAAGTGTGAATCTCTACGTGGTGAAACTTGAGAGAGCTGTTTGAGAGCCACTCAGACCAAACGACACGTTTGTGTGTTTGGGTGCATTTGTGTGATTTAGCATGAAGGCACAGCTCCGTGTGCTTCATTAACTGCATCGTTGTTACATCATCAAATTGATCCACGGCGTGCCGTCCCAGAGGGGTTTTGCTCGCTGCCTCCACACACTTTTGTGTGTTTCTAACCACTGATAATGCTGCTCCAGAAACGACAGAGCGCCAGCTCTGAGCCGCTACTTTCCACTGATGCAACGACTATAAATCCAGAACCAAACAGATGGTGATCTAGTGACTAAAACCTGCTGCCGTAGCTTTGCCAACTATCAACGCTCGGCCGCACGCGTCTGCCAAGAGTCTCCTGATACCAATCTAAAACAATGACATAAAACTTAAACAGAGTTTAAGGAAAATAAGTCAGTACACGGTGGCTGAGTTGGATTTCTCCTTTTAAAGTCTTGGAGATGTGACTTGGTACTATTTTAACTCTTGTACTGTCTTCGGGTCAAAATGACCTCATTCTCCTGTTCCTTCTTTCCTCCTGCTCTCTCCTTCCTTCCTTCTCACTTCCTCTTTTCTCCCTTCCATCCTCCCTTCTTTTCTCCCTTTTCTCCAATCTTTCCTTCCTTCCTTCCTTCCTTCCTTCCTTCCTTCCTTCCTTCCTTCCTTCCTTCCTTCCTCCCTTTCTTTCATCCTTCCTTCCTTCCTTCTTTCTTTTCTCCCTTCCTTCCTTCCTTCCTTCCTTCCTTCCTTCCTTCCTTCCTTCCTTCCTTCCTTCTTTTCTCCCTTTTCTCCCATCTTTCCTTCCTTCCTTCCTTCCTTCCTTCCTTCCTTCCTTCCTTCCTTCTTTCTTTCCTCCCTTTTCTTCCTCCTCCCTTGACCTGAAGACAGCACAAGGGTTAAAGGAGCCGTCTGTAAGAAATGGCCAGGTAGGCTGCAGAATGCAGCAGGAACGTAGGCTGCCATGGCTGCGATAATTAGAGCCGAGCTGGCAACCCGGATGCCGAAACAATACTGACTTGGTGATTGGGAGATAGGTGGAGGGTGGAGCTTCAGAAACAATACTGACTTGGTGATTGGGAGATAGGTGGAGGGTGGAGCTTCAGAAACAATACTGACTTGGTGATTGGGAGATAGGTGGAGGGTGGAGCTTCAGAAACAATACTGACTTGGTGATTGGGAGATAGGTGGAGGGTGGAGCTTCAGAAACAATACTGACTTGGTGATTGGGAGATAGGTGGAGGGTGGAGCTTCAGAAACAATACTGACTTGGTGATTGGGAGATAGGTGGAGGGTGGAGCTTCAGGCCAAAACAAAAAATGACAACATAAACATCAGTTGAGGGCTGCAACTGGTCTTCTTAAACTGGAATATCCTGGCTTGAGTGCTGTTGTCAGTGACATAAGTATTTGAAATGAACATGATTTTTAAATGTCTGTTGACATATCGGGGTCATTTTATGATTCGTTTTATTATTGCTCTTACATACAGCTCCTTTAAGTTATTACAATTAATCACACCAAATCTCTTCCATTGTTGTAACTGACTGTAAAAGGGAAACCAGAAAACTGTTTTGTGTGGAGAGAAAATCTGCACCAACTAGACGACCAAATAGAGATTTGCAGGCGAGCGGGGCTGACCGCAGAGCCCCCTGCTTGGCTTTACCAGCCAATCCAGAGATCAGAACCTGGCGCCGAGCGTGTGCCAGCTGTCTCCTGACACCTTCCAAACCACCGGCACACGCAGCCAAATCCTGTCCTTTCCTTACAACTAAGACATGCCTGAGGTAATGTTTTATTTCTCTTTACGAGCCACAATAAAGCAGCTATCAGGATAAATGTATATGCCAACCGGTTAACAGCGGTGAATGTAAATCAGCTCCACTGCGACTGAAAGAGCTTTAGATGTAAATCGACGCCAACGTTGATGGTATTCCTGTCCTTAGCAACTTGATGGGTCGTCGGTGCAGCAGCAGCAGCAGTTTGGCCGGGGTGGGTGGTCGTGGTGTGAACCACACCGAGCACAGCGGCTCGGCCCCGCTTTCTATTCAGAGTCTGAATTACGACAGTGTTTTATCTCAGAGCGGGCCAGCGCTGCCATGCAGCGACCACAGCAGCGCTGGGACACTCGTCTGGCTCTTTACGCTCTTGGCTTAGCAAATATATAGCACATTCTGTAATTTCATCTGTTATTTTCTTGTCCCAGATGTCCAAGAACAGTAAAATACACACACAGGTTGGGATAGTTATAGCTGTCCATCCAAAAAACGGGATTATTTACAGTTCTGACATGCATCAGTCTTGAGTTTTAGTTACTGCGATTGATTTCTTTCCCAAAAGAAGAATTTCATATTTTTGCTTTCTGTGTAGTATGATCCAAAAAGAGAATTCCTATGAGAGAATTTTAAGTTTTATCTGGAAAATAGAGAGACTGACACAGACATCCTGTCTGCCAGAGAGTCCTGTCATGAAATAAAGAAAAGTCAGAGAAACAGATGAGAAACAGCTTTTCCCTCCAGTGAAATAGAGCTTTTTATTTTATTTTTAAATTGAAAATGGGCTTGGGGGGCAAATAAGCACTCATCAGTTGTTCATTGCAGTTTGCCCTTTACTTTTATTTTATGAAGTTATTGTTATGAGTAATTATCCTTGTTATAAATAATGTACATACAAAGAAAAGCTGTTAATTGATATCCTACAACTAATAATTTAAGTTGTCCACAGCCTAATAATGGAAATATTCTTTTTACTTTCTTGAAAATAATAAATAAATAAATTTAAATTTGTTAGGAAACTTTGTGAAATTATAGGCACCAATCACAGAAATGACGGTAATAACTTGCTGCTCTAAGAATAGACTGAACCACAGTCAGTGTTTTCAATAAATTCTTCGTTAAATTTCAACCCAGCTTTTTTTCTAGATATAAATGGAGTTGGAACTATTATTCAAACTGATGGTACTTAGCTGGAATAACTGCAGTCAGGTAATTATGTCATTATTAGCCGCAGCTCTGTTTTATTTAACTTAGATTGTTGTCTTGTTGTAAGGCTGGAGGTGGAGGAAGGAAATAAGGAAATAAGGGAAGCAGAGACACAAATGTGTTGAGACACAAGACGCTGCTTCAGCTCCAGAACTCCCCTGTAAATTGTGCTCTTTATTTCTTTTTCTTATTTTAATATTGAATTAATTCTGTAATGAGGACTTTCACATCCTTAATGCTGTTGCAGAAAGGTATTTCTTAAGTCTACTCTGGAAATATTTAATGATGGCTATCAATCATTACAATCTAAAACTGAGTCCATGGCAACATTTAAATGATCCCCCACAAATTCTGGAAACTTTATGTCCAAAAATATGGTGAGTAACATATGTTAAGTATCATAGAATTATAATGGGATGCCCTGATGCTTAACGTCTGTCATGCTGTTGTTGAAGGTGTTTGATATGATTAAAGCTCAGACGTAGCAGGTTCTCGTATTCACCGACCAGCGACCACTGACGCTTTCCCTGCAGATTCATGTAGGTTAGAGATATTTGCCTTGTATAAGATAAAGGTTTAGAGCATTCAAAGCTGTATTTCAGGCTATTATTTTTCCAGTGATTATACTATGGGCCAGTCCCCAAGTCCTACTTTTCAGCCCTACCCCTAAATTGTGCGTGTTCCCGTTCTTTTCATCTAGGGCTAGTGGACATAACGAGGGCTAGTGTGTATGAATCTAGCCCTTCACAGTGAGGGATTTCAGATACTGACTCGCTGACCGAGGACTAGAGAAAATTCCCAGAATGCTTTACGTCATTTGCATACTGAATTAGGGCTGGGCGATATATCGAGATTTTAATATATATCGATATATTTTCAAACGCGATATGGTACGAGACAATATCGTTTATATCGATTATTTAAAAAAAAAAAATAAATTATGATTTTGATATAGCTTATTTTGTGAGAAATTGACTTGAATATTTTATTTGAGATTTGCACAAATGTTTTGTTATTTGCACAACTGTCAACCTCAGTGGAAAAGTCTGCCTGTTACTGTCTACATTGTATTAATTGCAGTGTATTTTAATTTAATTGTTATGCAGGAAAGGGATATTTGTTTTATTTTATTCAAGAAGCATTTTTATTCTATATATGCAGGCAGTTTATTTTTATTTCATTTGTTTTATACATTTTGATATTGTGCAGACCTCTGTTAATAAAGGAACCTGTGTGACATTTGGCACGAGGCTTTGTATTAAAACTGACTGTTTTTTTAAGGGTTTGCCTCAGAAAAAAATGAAGCTAACAGAGATGCTATGCTATAATGCTTTGGGGGAAACCCCAATTATGTCACAGAAAAAATATCGAGATATATATCGAGTATCGCCATTCAGCTAGAAAATATCGAGATATGACTTTTGGTCCATATCGCCCAGCTCTATACTGAATCAAACAAAAAAACATGGCGGACATTTCAAATTTTTAGTGAATAAAATCAATATTTTGAGTTAGTTTCTGCATAAAAATGCATTTTGATTACATTTCTAGCGAGAAATATATATTTTACTTTCATAATATTCAATCAGTGAATGTACATAATCACTCGCTTGCTCGTTTTTTCACATCTCACCAGAATAAAGGCTGATTTATGGTTCCGCGTTACACCAACACAGAGCCTACGGCGTAGGTTCCGCGTTGATTTAACGCAGAACCATAAATCGCCGGCGGCTCTTCTCATCCCGAAAACATCAGAGCAAATTTCTTAACAGGCGTTATTTGGATAAACTGAGCCCAGGTTGGGGATCTTAACGGTTACTTTTCCGCCTGAAAAAATATTAAAACTTAATAAAGTGGCATATTAACAGCGCTACAGCTGAAATTAAAACAGCTTTTATCTCTCAGCTTCCTGATATGGTGTGACGTTTGTGCAAACGTAACTACGCAGTCGCTTACGTACCCGAGCATAAACCACGCAGTGACGTAGCAAGTGGTGTCCCAATCCCTAGGGAACATTACAAGGGCCCTAGTGGTAGTGAGGGAGGGCTAGTGGTAGAAAGTAGGGGGGGATTGGGATTGGCCCCAAGAGTCCTCTTTGATCAGCTGTGAGAACCAGCTGGTTCCTCAGTGATCTCCAACGATGATCTCCATCAGCTCCACTGGCCATACACTGCCGTTGTCACTACTGGATAACAATTAGTGAACATGATTGGTTAAATAAGGGTTAAGATATGATAGCGACTGCTCTGCAGCAGATTAATGATCCTATAAAGTATGATGAGGTTGTAATTCCACTCCTAATGCCTTCTCCTTTGAGGCGCATGGGGAGTGGATAAGTGAAACCGTGGGAGTCTTCGCCTCCGTCCCAGTTACTGTTCTGTGTTAGGCAGCTGTATAGAGGAATGCAGACTAAATGTTTATCTCTTAACAGCTGTTTCTGATTGTGGATGGAGTCTTAGTTTGTTTTGATAATCACAGCTTGTTTTATGTACGTGTTTGAGCTCTGATTGGGCCTGTGCACCGCTCAACTGGTTTTAACCTATATGTTTTTAACTGCTTTCACTCATTACCTTTTATGAAGGGGGAAAAATATGTTTTTGGATTTTATTCTATTGAAATAAAGTGTTTGGTTTATAATATTTGAACAAGACCTTTTCCAGAAAAGTGGGAGGGCTTTTTCTAAAATGCATGAAATTCTGTATGGGTCAGATGTAGAAACGGTTTTGTATAAACACCATTTATACAACGGACATGGATGCTCCCCCATATCATCACGGATGCATTTACACCTCTCACTTACACCATGGATGGTCGTTGTCGTCATTTGTATGTGGTTCTTTTATAGTCCAGAGGCCAGAGACCAACATTTCACTGGTCAGTACCACTCAAGGTGACCAAACCTACTTATATTTGAAAAGATCCATGTCTGTAGATGATATTCTGGTATGATAACCTTCCTGAGTGGCAGCTGGATCATAGTTATCAGCTCATGAAGTTACCACCTCCTTCAGAAAATTACATTTAGATGCTGCTGCATATCCTGGTTTAGACTCATGTAGGAAATCTGTCAATGTTTCACTATATTGTCTTTAGTATCATTTTAAAGGGGACCTTTTTAAGCATTCATTCAAGCTAAGATGTGATACATTTCCTGAATCCTTATGGTCCTGTGAGTATTCCAATTTTTGTATTTTGTGTCTCTGTTGTTCCTAGATGACACAGGGATAAAAGATAGTACCATATTTTCTGGACTATAAGCTGCTACTTTTTTCATAGGTTTTCAACCGTGCAGCTATTCTGTGGATTTTTCTTCCACCGTTTGGGGCGCTCTAACCGGAATTAGAATCAAAACTAAGACAAAATAAATGCAAAGAAGAATGCACTACTTCTTTTTTAGCAGATAGAAGTAGGTAGAAGCAGATTTCAAACAGATAAATAGATAAATATATACCGGTTATTTTCTCTTGGTTGGTGACTATGATCCAGCTGCCACTCAGGAAGGTTATCATACCAGAATATCATCTACAGACATGGATCTTTTCAAAAATCATAAGCAAGTTTTGTCACCTTGAGTGGTGCTGATATCTGGCCTGAAACATGGAGTATTTCTGAGCTGGAGTCTGCTCTGATCAGACCAGAGACATGGCCGTCCAGTTCCTGAGCGTCTGAGACCAGAACCTGACGGGCTAACAGGACTAGCTTATGTTTTTGTTCTTATACACGCACAATACTTTTAGTGGTTATCTTTCTGGATGCAGATCATATTGGCCCGATGATTCTCATGCGTTGCCGTCTGGAACTCGGAGTGCACGTTTTTTGGTTTTTAGATTTAGAGAGATTACCCTCTACTCTCTAATACTAATACTTTCCATGCAGTTGGTTATCATTCTCAGAAAATTTGAATCTTGAAACTGTATCAAGTTTCAAGATTGAACATTGTTGTCATTATCGTCGGTAGATTTTGTGGCGTTTGACGGGAAAACTGCTTATATTTCTTAATTTTAAAGAGCATGACAGTTGAGCAGTGATCCTCATGAGATATGATCTTACAATTTTAGATATTACATCTGGTATATTTATTACAAACAGCACATTTAAATAGGTGAGTGCAAATACATTTCTGGTTCATTCAACCTTAAAATCAATCCTGCCGCACATATTTAACCTCACGCTGCTCCTGTTTCGCTCCCGTCCGTAGGTCAACATCATTCCCATCATTGCCAAAGCGGACACAATCTCCAAGAGCGAGCTCCATAAATTCAAGATCAAGATCATGAGCGAGCTGGTGAGCAACGGTGTCCAGATATATCAGTTCCCCACGGATGATGAAGCTGTCAGTGAGATCAACTCCTCCATGAACGTAAGTCGTGTTTTGCTAAAGTAGGATTTTTAATTCCCAAAGATGTTTTACATGTGTGCAGAGAAAAATTCATTTCAGAGAAAAGTCATTGCATATATGATGTTGTCATTGATTGTATAGGGTGTATTTATAAGAATTTCTATATATTTTAGTTAGAATGCATTAAATTCACCTTCTTTCTGTGTTTAAGGGGAGAAAAAAAGGAAATGAAAAGCACTTTGAAGAAACAATTTGTAGTAATATACAGGACTGTCTCAGAAAATTAGAATATTGTGATAAACTTCTTTATTTTCTGTAATGCAATTTAAAAAAACAAAAATGTCATACATTCTGGATTCATTACAAATCAACTGAAATATTGCAAGCCTTTTATTATTTTAATATTGCTGATTATGGTTTACAGTTTAAGATTCCCAGAATATTCTAATTTTTTGAGATAGGATATTTGAGTTTTCTTAAACTGTAAGCCATGATCAGCAATATTAAAATAATAAAAGGCTTGCAATATTTCAGTTGATTTGTAATGAATCCAGAATGTATGACATTTTAGTTTTTTAATTGCATTACAGAAAATAAAGGACTTTATCACAATATTCTAATTTTCTGAGACAGTCCTGTAAATGAGGTTGTCATTGATTGTATAGGGTTAGAATTTCTATATATTTTAGTTAGAATGCATTAAATTCACCTTCTTTCTGTGCTTAAGGGGAGGAAAAAAAGGAAATGAAAAGCACTTTGAAGAAACAATTTGTAGTACCGTAATATAATCAAGTCTGAGATAGTAATATTTGTTCAAGCAGGATGAAAAACATTTCTCTATAATGTTGATTTGTAGTTGAGCTTTTTTAAAGTTTAATGAGGTGTAATCACAGAGATCAGACACATGCGCCCTCATGTACCCAAACGGCAAATAAGCCCACATTTAATTTTCCTGGCACCACCGTGTACAGTATCGGTCTATTCATAGTCGTTACATCAGAGCACACGCTCGCCAGCCTGTTCCTCTCAGCTTCAGCAGCCACTTGGTTTTATCTCTCCGTCTCATGTTTGAGGTAGCACACCAGCCGTGTTTTCCACATAAACAGGTCTGGCTGTCGGGCCTTTTGAAAGCAGCAATAAAGAGCAGTACATGTGGCGCTGCTGAGCCACATGTAGAACCGTCTTCAGCTCCGCTCATGTAAACACGGTTACACTTCTCTGCTGTGGTCTGGCTGTGGGAGACGCCACAGTCACTTACTTTTATTTGACATTATTTGTTTTGCTGTTTTGATGTGTTTTACAGGACAATCAAGTGAAGTGTAACTTTTACAGAAAAAAAACCCAACAAACAAACATTGTAACCCAGAAGGTTGAAAAGGCCCATTAGAGCTCTTGGTTGTGTCTCCAGTTGTAACTGAATTTCTTAGGTTGTTTTATTGTTTTTCACACTCTTAACGTCTGGTCCTGCGCAGGCCCATCTGCCGTTTGCTGTGGTTGGAAGCGTGGAAGAGGTTAAAGTGGGAAACAAAACGGTCCGGGCCAGACAGTACCCCTGGGGGGTCGTGCAAGGTAAGAAATGTTCAAACAAAGTGTGTGTGTGTGTGTACACTAGGGTTGCCAACTCCCTAAAAAATAAATAAGGGACACCTCATCAGGCCGACCGGATGGGCTTCACCTTTCCTGGCGTGGTGAATTTTTTTTAGTCCCTTTTTTTTGTGAGTGAAACGATTTTTTTACTTTTTGACTCGAACCTGAATTGAATTAGATGCGTATTCTTGAATGCCATGAACACATGGAAAACAAATTATTATCCTGCAATTCACTTTAATACAAAATAACAAAATGAACTGAATAAAATAAGTATCTTTCTTAAACAGAAACCTGTCCTTCTTAACTAAAAATTGTATAAATTAATATAAAACAATAGAAAGAAAGCAGAACATCCATTCTGTAATAGTGCACATTTTTAGTGCAGTAACAAAAGTGCAAACAGAAGTCTGTAGAAAACTTGCCATGACTGTAGCTACAGTTGTAGTAAAACAGAACAAAATAACTTATGAACTCAACAGCTCAATGCCATTTTTCATTGGCATTTTGTGACTATTTTTTGACTCTCACAGTAATACGGGACAAAGTGCGTCTCTTTTCAGCTCAATACAGGACGCGTACTTTAGTTTATAAATACGGGGCAATTCCGTTTTTCAAGGGACGGCTGGCAACCCTAGTGTATACTGTATGTGTTCATGATTAACACAACTGCACATAATGGCTCGTTGCTTTACTCCTTTAACTCTGGCGGCTGCAGAGTGAATACAGAGGAAGTTGAGATGAGTCTAAAGGCAGATGTGTGTTATTAAAGTAGCACATTTTTATTTTTCGTGGGTCAGTTATGACAAAGGTGCAGGACAATAGATTCCAGTGTATGATGACTTGTTTACTGATCATGGTCAGGTCCAACGATGGCGTCCTGTGTGAGGCAGAACAGCTTACTCCTGGCAGGGTTTGTAAGAAAGATGACATTGCATGCGAAATGCCGACTCGTAGCCTGACACTTGTGTTTTCTACAATTATTTCTGTCCTCTACCAGGCTGAAGCGCCTGCTCAGTTAGTGACTACAGTTATTGTGACTACGAGTTGTCTCGGTTAGCGTTTTTAACTTTGACACTGAAACCTTTTTAGTCTGTTTTTTCTGTGATCTCTGAGCAACATGTTAGTGAGTTGGTGGTAGAGAAGCAACACCCCCCCCCCCCCAGACCCCCCTAAGGGTCTTCATGGTTAGTCGTCACCAGTCACACATTTCCGCCACAAATGGAAAACCATACTCTGACCGTGAATGGAGTTACGTGATTCTATGACCAGAATATGATTTGTCCAGTAATGTTAGTTAACACTCTCTACGTAGAGGACGTGTTTGTGATGACATTAACTGGAACAAACATAACTGTCTTTCTTTAAGGACCTGCGTTTCTTTCTCTCTTTGGGTGTTCATGGGGATGCTCACATTTAAAAACAAAACTGATATTACTGTTAGTTTTCTTTCCTTTCCTTGGTTACTAATGCTGGTTGAGCTTTTATTTTTGATTTTAAATAGAATTTAAAATGTTAAAACCTTGCCGTCGTCCATCGCCAGTAGATTTTGTTGTCTTTGAAACTGTGGTCGTTGGCAGCTGAGCATCTATTCATATCCTCGGTGAGCGACTGCACCGTCGGCCTGTTAATTTCTCCTCACCCTCTTCACACCGCTGGTGTGACTTCCTGCAGAGTGACGCTGAAATGAAGGTTGCAGGCTGAAAACTGTTACTTGTGATGTTCTCGTGCTACATCCGCCTCTGCTTTTCACTGTTGCACACCATTGCATGTACGTTTCCCTAATCACTTAAAAGTGATTTGTGTTTTTTTCCCCCGGTGGAGATGCCATCGTGTGTTCCCACAGGCCATTTCTCTGCTTGTCAGTTTGGGTAAACAATTTAATTGAATAAAGTGACAAAGAGTTTTGCTTTGAGGATAATACTGCTCACGTGGGAGTTGTCTCCTCCTTCCCTCCCATCCTCCCTTCTTCCCTTCCTTCCTCCCTGGGTAACGGCTCTCTCTGGCTGACCCCCTCTTGCGTCCCTCTCCCCATTCTCCCCTGCTCTCGTCCTCCAGCCCTCCCAGGACATTCTCCGGGTGCGTATTCACCGAGCCTGTTGTGTCTCTGGGGGGACAAATTCTTCTGGAAGCCACGAAGAGGCAACAGTCCAATCCAGTGACAGATTAATGCTCCCTGAAACAGAAAAACAAAAAAAGAAGTTATCACAGTTTTACTTTAAGCTCCTTTTTTCTGCAAATGTATTATTTTTTTTCCCCAAATCTTCAACAGCAATTTTTTTAAGGGAGTTGTACAAGTGGTTTAGTAGCTTTTGATGATATTTTTATCTTACTGGAAAACTCTTGTGATGTTTTCAATGCCTATAAGAGGAAGGATTAACATGGACGAGTTTCCTGGTACCAGCGTTTGCCAGTGGGTGAATGGGAATGACGGTAAAGGAAACTTTGACAGCGTTGGTTAGCAGTCTTGAAAGGAAATACTAAATGGTCGACACTTGTGCAATTCCTTTCATAACCCGAATTCCACAACATGATTTACGACGGCTCTTATTCACAACTCATACACGCACTATAGATATATTTATTCTGATCCAAAAACTCTTCAGTCATTTTGTCAACCTTTTAAAAGGTATTAGTTTAGATGAGGTGGGAACATCAGCACGTCATCAGGGAATTAATCATGTTAGTCCCTAACTGAGCTCTGTTTTTGATTTTGATGATGTCTGCATCTGTTTATCTTATCAACATTAGCCATAATTCCCTAGCAACCAGAGGCCAGACTGGTGGGATCTTTCCTTTTTTAGTCCAGACTTCTTCCACACATTAAATCAGAACACATCTCTCTCCCATATAACGGGGGGAGAGAGAGGGAGAGGTCAGAAGTCTCTGGGTGTTACAGCTTTCAGTTTGACTGAAAAAGAGGATCTGTGTGAGTGGAAACCGTTTGTGCATGCCAGATGTCATTTAGATGGGTTATAGTAACCTCTGAAAGAACCATGAGAAATGTCCTTTTACTGGAGGGAAGAAAGAGGAGGGACTCCACCCTGACAGAAAGACTTATTGAGGGGGCTCAGTGAGTGAGTGCTTGTGTTTGCTTGTGACTTTACGGCCCTGTTATCTCTGAACCCCCGACATCCGTGACCCCCTGCCATCTCTTTATCTGCAGCCTGATTGTGTTTGTTCTGCTCTCAAGACATTACATCAGTAGGTCTTTGTCTGTGAACATGGACGCTATTCAGCACCAGCTTTTGATTCTTAGTGCCAGTCCCTTTGTGTTTTATTTTGGTTGGTTTGTTTATGCATCGTGGATGTAAAAGGGAGTTTTAGGCCCTGTCCCAATACTACCACTACCCCTACTTTTCAGCACTACCCCTACATTTTGCGCGTTCCCGTGAGGGTAGTGGTGTCCCAATTCCTCTTTCCACCTAGGGGGAGTGTGATTATTTAGGGCTAGTGAGTATCAATCTAGCCCTTCAGAGCGAGGTGTTTTCAGATGCTGACTAGATGACCGAGGGCTACAAAAATTTCCCAGAATGCTTTTCGTCGTCATTTGCGGACTGAATCAAACAAAAAAACATGGCGGACATTTCTTATTTTTTAGTGAATAAAATCCATATTTTGAGTTAGTTTCTGCATAAAAGTGTGTTTTGATTACATTTCTAGCGAGAAATATATATTTTACTTTCATAATATTCACTCAGTGAATGTACATAATCACTCGCTTGCTCGTTGTTGGTTTGAAAAAGGTTCTTGAAAAAGGTTCTTTTTCAAACCTCGCCAGAATAATGGCTGATTTATGATTCCGCGTTACACAAGACGTAGGTTACGCGGCGACGCGTGCCGTACGCCGTACCCTACGCCGTAGGCTCTGCGTCGATTTAACGCAGAACCATAAATCAGCTCCCGAGCCGGCACCCGGCTCTTCTCATCACGAAATTTTCTGAGCAAATTTCTTAACAGGCGTTATTTGGATAAACTGAGCCCAGGTTGGGGATCTTAACGGTTACTTTTACGCCTAAAAAAATATTAAAACTTAATAAAGTGGCATATTAACAGCGCTACAGCTGAAATTAAAACAGCTTTTAGCTCTGGGCTTCCTGATATGGTGTGACGTTTGTGCAAACGTAACTACGCAGTCGCTTACGTACCCGAACGTAAACCACGCAGTGACGTAGCAAGCTAAATTTAGTGGTGGTGCTGAAAGTAGGTGTAGTGGGTGTACCGGGACTGGGGCCTGGGAAGATTTCAAGTGCCCTAAAATCTGTGGCTTCATTTTTAGGGGTAGTGGTAGAAAGTAGGGGGTGTATTGGGATTGGCCCTTAGTATTCTCAGGAATACTAAATTGTCTTGACTTGCTACTCTGTGTTCGATTATGATGCCTGTCAACCTTGTTCTTATTTGACTAAAACCCCTCAATAGGAGGTGAAAGGGCTTCAGAATAAAGAGGTGGGTTGCGGGGGTGGGGGGTCCAAATCCCTGTAGATGAGGGTTGGATACTGTGTAGTCCAACAGGACTCCAGCAGGAGAGCAGAGGGGACGTGCCCATTGGCGTTCAAGTCTACAAAACACACGAAGGGCGGTTTGGAAAATCCCCCACTCACCTTTGTGTCCTCGTGAGGGCGTCTTTCCAGTTTTCCACAATCCCGACAGGAGTCCGGCTCCTTCTGACTCTGAGTTTGAGCTTCTGGGCAGGCTCTTCTGTCCAGGCCATAACTTCCTGGCTCCTGCTTGCATCAGAGAAAGCGTGTCGGTTGGCTAGAAAAGCTCCGTGGAGTATTCCATCCACTGGGCTACAACACGGATTGAGTTAAGCGCTACTCCACCCCCAGTTTAGACAGTTTTGCTGAAGCATAGCTTCTCCCTACTTAAGTTTCTCTGTGTTTTACAGGAATCTCCCCGAGTCCTTTTTGAAAAGCAGGTTCCAAAGCTTCAGCAATCCTCCCACACCCGAGTTTTCACTTCCAACTCTTGAACAGCGTTCCGTGTGTGCAGCATGGATGTATTATATAACTGGATACCGGATCGAAAATGGCCGCCCATTCATTTCAATGGAGTTTGCTCACCCAGCGCATCCGCCGAAAAAATTTCTGACTTCCTGGTTTACTTCCTGGTACACGGGCCCATAGAGCATGCGCAGTTGAGTCACCTCCCATGATGCTCTGGGGCCTCCCATCATGCCCAGGGGCAATGAGAACGAGCGCTGCGCGCTCTGGACAGGCGCTGCGCGCTCATGAGTCCTTTAGACCGGTAATGATAGATGTACACAATGAAATTAGGGATTTATAGGGCAAATCAACCGATGCTGTTCTCAAAGTCATGGTTATAGACTATACATGGTTCATTTGTGTGTTTTTTTTAATTAAAGATAAAACGAGTCATTTTTATTTAAGATGAGACACCCCAGGTTAATAGGCTAAAATAGGGTAAAAATGTAAATAGCAGGTATCACCATGAAACTTCCCAAGTTTATTACTTACATTAAGACAAATATTTTTTGTATTACAAGTTTTGTCAAGTATTATGTTTAAATATGTCAAATATTATGTTTAAATGTGGTTAATTTGTGGAGTTTAATTTTTTTGAGTAAGGATAAAACGAGTCATCTTTATAAAAACAAACAAACAAAAAAACACATGGGATTCCCCACAATAACACAAGCTGTCATATGCTATTTATCTATATACCTTTGGGTAAATCTTTTTGTCTATTAATGATCGTGCAGTCCGAATGTTAGGCGTAATTAACTTTGCATTTTCTCTGATTCTTTTACAGCTTCTGGGCTCACATTAAGTGTTATTCCTGCCTGATATCTTATTTTCACAAACCATACACCGTTGCTATTAAACATTTCCGTCTGTGATCCCCCTGGTCAGGGCGTTTAGACCGAGTGTGACCTGAGCGTCCTACCTGAGCTCTGTGCCATAGCGTGCAGCTCCAGCTCAATGAATGACAGAGGGTCTCCTGCTCAGCTGCTGCTCAACACTGATCAGAGCAGCTCCCCCTCGTTTACTGAGGTTTTATTATAAACCCAATGTCTTTTGTCATGGAAAAAAAAATTAAGAGACCACAAAAACACACCTTTGAGCCGTGTTTTCCACTTTTCTGAGTGATTATTCCGCCGAACGGCTTAGATTCAGCCATGCTCGTTCCCGAGACACACACGACCGCGCTTTGCGAGTGCACGGACAAAGCCGTGACGTCACGCCCAGAAAGAGACTTTTCTTTGACTTTTCTGGCCGTTATAAAACATTTTTGACGGATATAAAGTCCATGACTTAAAAATATAGAATACAAAGATTAGTAATTGCCGGTGATTACAGCTGGAGGTGTCCTGTGAACAGTTTTAGAGGCTTCTCTTTTACTATTGCGGTCTATGGGAAAAAAGCTTTCTGGGCCCCATGGGATTTTTTGTTGCAGTACCGCGGCTGGCCACTGGAAAAAATCGGCGTGCCTGCTGAGCGCGAGACTGGGGGCCTGGTGTGCAGTAGTTGTGAGCTGCCTGCAGGGGTCAAGCACTAACCCAGGTCCATAGGACTCCTTCACTTTGATGGCTCCCTGAAATTATTACAGGTCTGATAAAGTAAAACAACTTAAGAGTAGTCAGTCGTTTTATTAGAGCCGTCACCGAGAGAAGACTTTGCATATAAAAGTGAACTATACGCTACGTAATTCAATTTTATTTATATAGCGTCTAATACAACAAAAGTTGTCTCTAGACGCTTTCCAGAGACCCAGAACATGAACCCCCGAGCAATTATTACATAAACAATGGCAGGTAAAAACTCCCATAGTGGGAGAAAAACCTTAAGTCAAACAGTGGCAAGAAAAACTCCCCTTTAGGAGGGAAGGACCTGGATCATAAGGGGGGACCCTCCTGTTGAGGGCCAGACTGGGCGTCAGGGACGTCGACAGCACAGCAGGCAGGTGGAAGCAGCAACGGGATGACCGGGGGTGGGGACCGCAGGCCAGCACGCAGCTTCCGAAGCTCCGGCCCAATCAGCAAGCCCCAGGTTAGGTTCAGGGTCGGGGAAAGGTTGAGAAGGGGCAGGGCCAGGGAGAGGAGTCTTGACGGACAAATCTCTCCCCCGCCTGCCCGGGCCGTTACCCTGCCCCTCTCACTCCCACGCTGCAGGATCCGGTGTTTTGCATTCAGAGATGCTCTTCGCCACCGGCAGAGGATGCTGCACCATGTACAAAAGAGATAAAAGAGAAGAAAAGGGGGGGCCAGCACAAGAAACTACAGGAGCGACTCTAACACACTAAAGTTCACACTACCTAGAGATTTACCAACACCAGCTAGAGGTTTACTAAACACTAACTATAGGGTTTACTAAACAGAAAGGTTTTAAGTTTAGTTTTAAAGGTGGAGGTGGTGTCAGCCTCCTTAACCCAGATTGGAAGTTGGTTCCATAGTAATGGTGCCTGATAGCAGAACACAGAACACACGCCCTCCAAATCTACATTTGGATACTCTAGGAACTACGAGTAAACCTGCACTCCAAGAACAGAGATCTCTGCCAGGAACATAAAGCACTATCAGGTCTTGCAAATAATGCAGAGCAAAGCCGTTTTGGGCTTACGTACGTCCGTCCGTCCTCTACCTTTGTGCAATAGTGTCAGCTAAAAAGTGCAATTCTTCTTTTAGTAGCTTGTTATGTTCCCCTCAGTATTATCTTTGAACCCTCTACAGATGGTACTAATTGCTAATTTTGGGACTTCCGCACGCATATAAAATTTTGCACACTGAGGAAGACATGCTGCTTTAAGTGTTTACTTGACTTTAATGAAATAAAAAAGAAACTCTGAGAGCTCAATCTGTTGGTTACTGCTCTAGATGAAAACTGGACATTTGTGGACACTAATCAAAGCAGCCTCAGTATTTCTAGGACATGTGAGCGTGCCGTCAGGGGCTTCGTGTGCAAGATTTCGATTATGCTGTTTGTTTACAGCAAAGCAATTTGCTCTTGGAAACACAGGAGCAAATCATTGGCATGGAAAAATACATTACAGCCTTTGTTGCGTTATAACTGTAAAATGTTATGCCTCCATTACTCTGTTCTTTTGTGTTTTTCTACTGCCAGTGTGTGTGCAGAGCTCTTCTCTTAGCTATTCTGGAGGTTCATTGCAGCATCAGTTGGAGGATTGGCCTTCATTCAGCTCTCAGCAGGAGGGGGGGGGGTAGAACAGAGAGGCTGTTCGGCGCCAAATGATCGTGCAGTTTGAGTAGCCCGGATGGAGCCCCAGATAGCTCTCTTTGTTTTATGATTTGTGTTGTTTTACACTTGATGTGTGGTTAGCCAGAAAATTGCAAAATCCTACTGACTCGTACATCCACAGCACTACAACTATTTCACATTGCTCATAAATTAATTTGAGGGTTTTCCAAGCATTAAAGTAGTCAGGAATGTGTGTGTGATTGTTCAGCTGTGCTGTCATCCCATGGCCTTTTAAATACTGGCCAAGGAGGAGAGGAAAATCCCGTAAACGTCTGTCCTTTGGTATATGAAGCCGACATTCCAGGACCGAAGTGTGACTCCACGTCGTGGGCGTGAAACAAGACGGACAGGGTCGATCAGTTATTGCGCTCATATTTATGATAATAATTTAAAGAAAATACTATCGCGTAAGATACTGTCAGCTTTCTTTCTATTGTTACGGTCATTTTAACAGGAGTGAAGTGTGTGGAGGAGAGAGTGACCAGGAAGGTTTCAACCGTTTTACCCTTGTGCTGTCTTTGGGTCAAGGGAGGGTGAAAGGAGAAAAGAAGGAATGAAGGAAGGAGAAAAGAACGAAGTAGGAAAGGGAGTAAGGAAGGGAGAAAAGATGGAAGGAAAGGAGAAAAGAAGGAAGGAAGTAGGAAAGGGAGAAAAGATGGAAGGAATGGAGAGGAGAAAAGAAGGAAGGAAGTAGGAAAGGGAGAAAATAAGGAAGGAAGTAGGAAAGGGAGAAAAGATGGAAGGGAGTAAGGAAGGGAGAAAAGATGGAAGGGAGGAAAGAAGGGAGAAAAGATGGAAGGGAGGAAAGAAGGGAGAAAATATGGAAGGAAAGAATGGAGAAAAGGAAAGAAAGAAGGAAGGAATGAAGAAAATAAGGAAAGAAGGAAGGAAAAGCAAAGAAGGTAATAAAGGAACGAATGACGGAAGGGAGGTAGGAAGAAAAAGGAGTAAAGGAGGGTAAAAAAGGAGGAAAGGAAGAAGGAAGGAGAGAGCATGGCAGGAGGAAAGAAGGATAGAAGAATTGGGTCATTTTGACCCAAAGACAGCACAAGGGTTGAGTAGACAGTTTCAGTTGCATGTGCAGCATCAGTACAGTCAATAAAGTGCTGGAAGTGTCCGGGTCTTCCCCACCAGCTGCTGTTATTGGTGAACAGGTTTTAACTACGAGTGCTGCTCGTCCCTGCAGCGAAGTGCGACTCTTTGCTTCAGACTATTGTCGGCACACGTACAACGTGATCAGAAAGTTGTTAAATTTTCACACTCCCCACTCAGTTAAGTAATGGGGGGATGGCCCTAACATACACCACCGGTCTCTACCGCTCTACCTGGGTAGGTGGGTGAAAGATCAGATTTGATGCCCTCCCGGGTAGCAGCTCTTACACACACGCACTGTGACCAGCAAAAAGGTAGACATGTTCCACAAAGAAATGCCAGTACGCCAGCCCCTTTAGTATTATAACGGTGTTCTTGGTAGCCGAGAGGCCATCACACATTCTTGACTGATTTGTTCAATGCTTTGCCTCTAAATTGGGATTCACTGCCATGCACTGCTTTCCCTTATCTTTATTAGGGCCCGAGCACCAATAGTGCGAAGGCCCTATTGTATCTGTAGGGATTTATTTCCTTGTTTTTATTTTTACAACGAAATGAGGGCCTTTTTTCCCCCTAAACATGCCCCAAAAGTCACCAAATTTTGCACGCAAACCAGGCCTGGCAAAAAATGTGATATTTAATGGTTTGCATTAATGGGCGTGGCCTAATGGCTCAACAGCGCCCCCTAGAAAACTTTGTTCCTCAAGCCCCACAATACGGTTTGACGTACATGCACGAAAATCGGTACACACCTGTATTGTGTCGCAACTTAAAGAAAAGTCTCTTGGCGCCATGGCCGAAACCGAACAGGAAGTCGGCCATTTTGAATTAATCGTGTAATTTTGGCGCAATTTATGCCATTTCTTCAGCCGCTTCAGAGCCCGAACCATAACGTGCACCCAGGTGTGTTATACATCAAAATGTGCGTCTCCATCCTGGGATGATGGGCATTACTTTTCTCAGTGAAAAGCGTTACCGTGGCGACGCTAGACGCCAAAAAGCGCGCCCCCCTTCATCTGATTGGTCCATATTTGATAGTTTCTATTTTCTGCCATAACTTTTGAATGGTTTGACATTCAAAAGTTTGACAACAGAGAGTCCTGGGTGGTTTCATCTGCTAAATGTCCAGATCTGAAGAATCTACATGAAGTCATACAAGCTTCCACTGCAGCCTGAACGTGCACAAGGGTGCGAGGGCCCGTTCATCGCTGCTTGCAGCTTTAATTCATTTTGTTATCTTCCAGCATTTAAAGCCAAATCCCATGGTAGTTCAGCTTGTTTTTGAATGTCACCGTTGTCTTTACACCCTTAGCTTCCAGCTTGTGGTGGCATTTAAACATGCTTACATGCAGTTCCCCATCACTGTCGTGTTGGGATGCGTGCCAGCACCTCAAAGGCCACATGTCTTACGTCTGAACATCAGCTCCAGGCAGCACTGGGATGGGCAGTGCTGCTTTGATTAGCTGCTTCAGAGTTTTGCTGACAAATGTCTAGCTGTTCTACCTGACTGCTTCCAGATGTTTGTTCCTCTCCTTCATTTGTGTTTTAGTTGTTCCTTTTAATTTTGCATCTATTGTGTGAAAGACACGTGTTTAAGGTAACGTGTGCCAGATGAGCTTCTGAAGGCTGTTTGATGCAACCGTTTTCTGAACTTCCTTTTCTTTTAATTCTGGCAGGTAGGGTTTTTTTTTATTTTTATTTTTATTTACATTTTTTTCTCAATGAACACTGTGGAAGTGGAACTGAAAGAAAGGAACTGGCCCCGGGGACTGGCAGGTGTGGCAGTACTGGTTTCCTCCCAGAAGCCTCCACCAGCACAGACACAGGTCTTTAGACGTTTCTGTATTAGATTTCAGGAGTCGGGTAAATACTTGTAGAGGATAAACCGCAATTGTTGATCCAAGTCATAATATTTAGTGAACTGCAGCTGACCTGCATCAAGCACCGCTGCAAGGGAGATGATAATTTTATCATGGGAATAATTTAATTTCTTTAAACAAGCTCCTTAAAGCAGACTAAAATTCAGCTGAACCTGCTGGTTAATCCTCCCATGATCATCAAACTGTTGCTTTAATTCAATTTCAATTCAATTTTATTTGTATAGCGTCTAATACAACAGATGTTGTCTCCAGACGCTTTCCAGAAACCCAGAACATGAACATAAACATAAACATAAACCCCCGAGCAATTATTACATAAACAATGGCAGGTAAAAACTCCCCTTTAGGAGGGAAGAAACCAGGACCTGGACCATAAGGGGGGACCCTCCTGCCGAAGGCCAGACTGGGGGAGTCGGGGACGTCAGCAGCACAGCAGGCAGGTGGAAGCAACAACGGGATGACCAGAGGTGGAGACCGGGACCGCAGGCCAGAACGCAGCTCCCGAGGCTCCGGCTTGCAAACATACACAAAAGAGAAGAAAAGGGGGGCCAGCACAAGAAACTACAGGAACGATGGACAAAAATGATAGCTAAGAGATATTTATAATAAATACAAATGGAAATGGAGAAGAGAGGAAGGGAAAAGGAGAGGAGAAGAACGGTGAGAGGCACCGCCCAGCGGATCATGTCGGTCCCCCCTGCAGCATAAGCCTATAGCAGCATATCTACCACCAAGCTATATTTGAGACTAACTATTATAGTCTTGTTCTATAGCTGCAACTATGACTACTGACTCTAACACACACTTTTATTCCATATGTGTTATTAAAAGATCTTAAATTAAGATCTTCTCTGCCCTTTGTGCATTGTCATTTATTGTTCACTGGTGGACTGAGCTAGAAGACAACTGTAGAAATAAAAACTCAAAACATCCCATTGTCCTGCGGAGGCGACCCAGGAATGAAGGATTTAGCAGAAAGGAAATGATGCCAAGGGCGCGAGCAAGTGAGCCCTGGTCCTGGTCCTGTCCGTCTTTCGGCCAGGACACATCACGTCTAACCGAGACTCTGACTCCACGTTTAGGAGAAGCTGCAGTTTTTTCCCCAAAGATGAAAAACTGAACAGGAAGTCCATCTGTCTGAAAAATGCATCGGATATTTTTTTGTGAGTTAGTAACGCACCAGAGTAGATCGTTTGAACTTGTGTAGCAGCTTTTCCATAAGCTTTGTCCAGATTCCATAGACGGCTTTTAACAATGTGTTTCTCATTTAAACGCTGGAGCGGTTTCTGCATGTACGTACAGCGTGTACAGTATGGAGTCCATTTTCTCTGGATTCACGGATCAGCGGGCGCTCCGCGGGTGACGTGGGAGTTCACTGTCTTTTCCAAAGGAAAGTTTTGACATGTTAAGGAGCGTGGGGATCTAACCCCAGCCCTTCCAGCCGGAGGATGACCACTCTTCCCTCGTAGCGTGTACATTCCTCATGTTAACTCTCTAGTGGATTGTGTGCAGCCCCATCCACATTCCTGCAGACATGTGGTATGATTTCCTGCTTTTGAGGGAATGTGAGGGGAACATGGTGATGGATGCAGCGTTAATAAGTCAGAGGCTGTGAAAAAGAGAATGAGAGCAGGAAAACTCATTTTTAAAGAAGACATGGCTCTAAGGGCCAATCCCAATACACCCCCTACTTTCTACCACTAGCCCTGAAAAAGAAACCACCATCTTCCCAGGTTCCTGTCCCAATCCACCCCTTACTTTCTACCACTACCCCTAAAAAAGAAGGGACAGATTTTAGGGCACTTGAAATCTTCCGAGGGGCCTGTCCCAATACTCCCACTACTCCTACTTTCAGCACCACCCCTAAAATCAGAGAGCTAAAAGCTGTTTTAATTTCAGCTGTAGCGCTGTTAATATGCCACTTTATTAAATTTTAATATTTTTTCAGGCGTAAAAGTAACCGTTAAGATCCCCAACCTGGGCTCACTTTATCCAAATAACGCCTGTTAAAAAATTTGATCTGATGTTTTCGGCGATGAGAAGAGCCGCCGGTCCGGGAGCAGCAGCAGCTCACGGCCGGGTCAACCTGCGCCGTCGTCCCGGGGAGAAACCTGCAGCTCTGTGGAGAATTACCGCTGGCTGAAATAAATCATTTAGGAAGATAAATGTTGGTTTAATAGATGAAATCTAACAGTTGTAGCTACGCCTGTTAAGAAATTTACTCTGAAAATGTCGGGATTTCGGCCTGCCGGCTCAGGAGCTGATTTATGGTTCCGCGTTAAATGGACGCAGAGCCTACGGCGCGCACCGCCGCGTAACCTACGCCGTAGGCTCTGCGTTGGTGTAAAGCGGAACCATAAATCAGCCTTTATTCTGGCGAGGTTTGAAAAAGACTTCGCAACAACGGGCAAGCGAGTGATTATGTACATTCACTGAGTGAATATTATGAAAGTAAAATATATATTTCTCGCTAGAAATGTAATCAAAACGCATTTTTATGCAGAAACTAACTCAAAATATTGATTTTATTCACTAAAAAATAAGAAATGTCCGCCACGTTTTTTTTTTTGATTCAGTCTGCAAATGATGACGAAAAGCATTCTGGGAAATTTTTCTGGCCCTTAATCAGCTAGTGAGCATCTGAAATCCCTTGATCCGTAGGGACAGATTCATAGCCACTACACTAGTTTTCTTCACTCCCCCTAGATGCAAAGAGGAATTGGGACACCACTACCCTCACGGGAACGCGCAAAATTTAGGGGTAGGGATGAAAAGTAGGGGTAGTGGGGGATTGGGACTGGGCCTAATTTGTGGCTTTGACGTCATGATAATTCAGGTTTTCATCACAATGTTCTAATTGTCCCCTTTCTTCTCCCATTTTCAGTTGAGAACGAGAGTCACTGTGACTTCGTGAAGCTCCGAGAGATGCTGATCCGAGTGAACATGGAGGATCTGAGGGAGCAGACTCACGCCCGCCACTACGAGCTGTACCGGCGCTGTAAGCTGGAGGAGATGGGCTTCAAGGACACGGACCCCGACAGCCAGCCCTTCAGGTGCAGGAGACCACCGCACAAACTCTGCTGCTTCACAATCCCAGCTCGCTCTGGTTTTCACTCCCACCTCTGCTCGCTTCTCTCCCTTTAGTCTCCAGGAGACGTACGAGGCCAAGAGGAAGGAGTTCTTAGGAGACCTGCAGCGCAAAGAGGAAGAAATGCGACAAATGTTTGTTAACAAAGTAAAAGAAACTGAAGCAGAGCTCAAAGAAAAGGAGCGAGAGGTCAGTCCTGACACGTTAATCTACAAATACAATATTGTCTTTTTCTAAAAGTTCTTTAAAGCCCGCAGGTCGGTCAACACCATCAGTTCCTTCAAGCGTTTTCATGTTTTTGCCACATTGGCAGCACTCAAATGTCAGGATTTGTCAGACGAATAGAAGGTAGGGTATCTTTAAAAAAGAGAAAACGACAAAATAAAAAACCAAAATAAAATAACGTAGGTTTTTTTTACTTTCTATGTTGAGTAATTGAGAGAATTTTTAAAAAGTAATTTATAATACAGTTGTCCAAAATCTAGAAATAAACTAGATACAGAACTCTTTAGTTTATTACAGGCCTTTTAACTTTCTTCAACAAACCCTGCTCCAAACAAGCACAGGGTGTACGTCACGTCCTCATCTGTTCTCTACTTAACAACCTGCACATTAACTGCTGCCATGAGGTGACAAATGACTCAAACTAAAGTTATTTGGACACTGTAGGAAACTCCATGTAATGTATTCAAGGCTGCTTGATGCTTCAAGATGCTAAAATGCAGAAGAATTGCCACATGTGTGAAATATTAACAGATAACTGGAAAGTATTAACGAGTCCAATAACAATCAAGCCAAAATTGGGTTGATGAAAACGTCGATACTGATTGAAAAAACTGAAAATGAGACAAAAACACTGTGGTCAACACAAACTCCAGTCTCCTTTAAAACGCAGACCGGAGTTAAAGCGTCAAACATATTAAATGTAATGCTTCAAAAAGCATAAGCAGCAAAAAAAAAAAAAAACATAGATGAAGAGAAAGTCCAATATAAAAGTGTAGCACATCAAAGTAATATATATATATATATATATATATATATATATATATATATAATATTCATCACATTACTTATAACAGTGTCTCTTCTTAGTGTAGTCCTCAGTAGCTTTTATTTTTGCTTTTCTTCTTAGCTGGAACATCTACCTACCGTATTGTCCGCACTATAAGGCGCACCTCCAATGAATGACATATTTTAAAATGTTTTCCATATATAAGGTGCACCACATTATAAGGCGCACTAAATATCTGGTAAAATACCGACTATAGTGGCTGGGGTTGAGTTACGTATCTACCTGATGGAGCTACAGGAAATGCTACAAAATTCTACAGCAAATGCAAAAAAAAAAAAAACAAGAATAAAGTACCGTATGTCAAACTTTATTAACAAAATAAAAACCAGCTTTGCTCCGTCTCGTCAAAGTCTCCATTATGCGAGTCAGCGTCGCTGCTGTTGTCTTGTTGTCTTTGCGATTCCTGACGTTTTTAACGCCATTACTTCGGCGACACCAACTACATTACCCACAATCCCCCTGACTACATTACCCACAATCCCCCTGACTACAGTAACAGAAATTACTGTAATGATCATATATAAGGCGCACTGCAGGTTTTTGAGAAAATTAAAGGCTTTTAGGTGCACCTTATAGTGTGGAAAATACGGTATATTGAAATGTGGCTTCAAACATCAACCTTTGGCATCTTTAACAGATCTTTACTTTTTAAGAAAAACAAACAAAACAATAAACAAATGTCTTTTCTTTTTAACTGTTGTTTTCCTTTATTTATTTCTTGTATTTTGTCATCCTCCGTCCATCACTCTCTCCAGCTGCACGACAAGTTTGAGCAGCTGAAGCGGATGCACCAGGAGGAGAAGAGGAAGGTGGAGGAGAAGCGGAGAGACCTGGAGGAGGAGATGAACGCCTTCAACAGGAAGAAAGTGGCCGCCGAGACGCTGTCCTTATCTCAGCCCCTCAAGAAAGACAAGGACAAGAAAAAGTAAGGCCGTCCCTTCTCTTAATCACTCCTCCCTTCATCTTTCCATAACAGGATGTTCTTTCTAACAGGAAGTTTTTTCTTACTATTGTGTCTTCAGTTTGGAGACGCTGTGCCTTGTGTGGATTAGTTTAGTCTGTTTTTCTGAGCCCTCCTTGTTTTACGTGTAGCTGGTTCTGCCGTTTCCTGTTACGGTGTCTCGTTAATGAGCCTTTAAGGGATCGTTCTGTGCTCTCTAATCTCCAATATGCAAACATTTTACATTATTAAGGCCTGGCATGTGTCGAGGAAACTTCCTCCCTTTTTCTTTTTTCCTTTTGTCCTGCCCAAGCTTAACATTTCCTGTACTTTGATTGTTTTCGTCTCGCTCTGATTATTGAGGATCCTCGGGGAGGAGACGGTGAACTTTCTCTGTGAGGCAGCGGAAGTGTTTTTAATAAAAACAGAGGAAGCAGAATTCAGCTCAGAAAAAGCTATAAACCCATTTAATGCACTTACTGATGCAGTGTGGTTAAAATATTGCAATATAAAAGTTAGTTCTGAATCAGACTATTTAATTTGTGTCTAATTAGTGTCTAGTAATTGGTTTATGTTTATTTAAGTACAGTAATATGGTCTATTGGCATTTTATTTCCTGCCAAAATTCAGCTTTACAGTATAGGTGCCACTGCAACTACATTAATATGCTGCAAAAATGTTTTTCTAAGAAAGTTTAAAAAAAAAAAAAGAAAAGAAAAAAAGCCTTGTTTCTAGAAAGTTAGACCATTGTTTTGTTAGTTTTAAGAATTCTAGCCAAGAAAATGTTTTTGCCTCATTGGCAAATATATATTTCCTCAAAATAAACTAAAATAAAATAGCCTTATTTCTAGAGGGGCTGTTTTTGCAGTGTAGTAGTAAGTTAAACAGACGAATCTGCAGAAAATAAAGAATTGCACATCCTTGTCAGTGTAGTTTTTAAGGTTCCTCCTCTGTAAAAGTAAAAGTACCTGTGAGCGGTCAGGGCCGGGGAGGAAATGAGCTTGAACAGGAGGCAAAGCCAGACGCATTCTGTCAGAGCAAATGAAACACAAGCGTCTGGTTTCCAGGCCGTGCTTTCAAGGAAACTTCAGATTCTTTTGATTGTAGACAAACCTATCCACATAGTTGTGATGGAGGCCTTTCCTGTTTCCACATGACATCACCCCCGAGCAGAGAATCAGACCCACAAAGAAAGTGCTTACCCAAAGAGAAGTGGACAGTTAAAATAGTCTGCATACATGCAATGCTCTGCAGGAGATTTGCAGTTTTTGTGTAACTTGTGAGAACTTAATCTGGAGCTTTCTCTGCAGTTCCTCTACACGATTCTAAAGGAACGTTTCATGTTTTTAAGTCTCTGTGTTAGTTTTGAGCTCATATTCAGACGAACTAAAGTGAAGCTAATAGCTCTCCAGGGGTTTGGGCATCTGTTTCTTGTGCAGACTCTCATGGCTTGTAGTTCCTGCTCATGGTGACTTTGTGAGGCTTGAAATGTGAAAGTTGAACCGCAGGTTTTGTGCTCCATCTTGTGGCCGCTTGCAGACATCGTCAGCGCTGCTGCGGCAAAACTCATCTTCCATTTTGTGACTTTAAGACACTTCCTCAGATCTTTAGTTGACGTGATTGTCCTACTTTTAGGGTAAATGTGGTATTTCAGAGACTGGATGAATAGATGAGTTGTGATGTTGAGTGAGGCCACATGACGAACGCCAGCAGCGGCTTTCACTGTCATTGCAGAATGTCTTTGCTTCAATGTCAATCTATCGTTTTTTGTTTGCATTATGATGAACTATTTGTTCATTTGTTCACTTTATTTTGTTTATTGTTTCATTGTTTTTCAGTTAATTTATGGCCGCTGTTCACCCATCCACACACGACCATGGATTTGTCCTTCATCACCATAGCAACGACATCTGGTTATTTGTCTTTGGTTTTTATTTAGTTTGATTTTATTTGTATTTTTTTGACATTCCATCTTGACATTGTGCACATGGACCAAAGACACTGAGGAGGATGATGATGAAGCCGCAGCAGAGAGGGAGTGAAAGATGGTGAGAGATAAAGATGAGAAGCATTCACTTTCCGTCAGTGGCCGTCTCACTAATTCAGGATATTTCTATGTTGTTTTGGAAACTTTTATATATATATTTTCATTTTTTTTTTTTTTCTATGCTGTGATTTAAGTGTTTTCAGACTTTTTTTTTGTTTTTCTCTGTCTGCGAACGTTTCACCTTTAACTATCCACACAGACGTGAGGCGGGGAAGTACTCTGACCATTTTTACTTCTTGGTACTGCAGTTTAACACAGCTGGGCAATATATGTATTTAAGAAATATACGGTGTGCCCTATTTTATAGGACTGGCATTACAAATTAAAATGTTAGTTTTGTTTTTGAACCATTTAAAAAGAAATGTTCAGGTATCTTTTTGTGTATTCATGACAGTTAAGCTTAGTAGGATCAGTCCTGTATAGAATGACCCAAATAATGCTTTTTAATAGCAGTTTGTCAAGCAATAACTGAGTACCTGTAGACTGCATCATTCTGCATTTGTGAAGGTACTGACAACCTGAAACATAGTCTTAAGTTTTACAGATCTATGCAATATTCTGGTGCTGTAACGCGATAAATGTATGTGAATATTTTCTAGAGCTTACGGAGGTTAATATGCAAAATGTACTAGTTTATTCGTCTAATATTATTGTAAGAAGCCCATACGATGGTGTACAATGTCCTTGAGTGGTTTACCGTTATTGTAAACTATGACTGATCACCTTGATGTATTTTAACGGTGGAGTCTCGGACATGAAGCCGCTAAACTCGAAGCCTCGGCTCGACCGTGGAAGAGTTTACACTCGGACTCGGAGTGGAGAGCAGTTGAATTTTCTGTCTGTTGGAAATAAATGCAACCCCCTTCCCCCCCCTGACTTCCAACCTCTCTGCTGTTATTGGTGTGTTTATATCTGCCCCGGAGGAGGATGATGGTGAAGCACAGGTGGGTGATAAAGCTGTTAAAACCACACAAACGCAGAGTGTGTTGGCCTGTCGTTTCCTGTGAAACCAAAGATGTCCCCTCAGCATTTACACTTCCTGTTGCATCACCGTGCTGCAGCCGTCAGTGAGATACGTACGTGCAGGAGAGCATATACAGGACTGTCTCAGAAAATTAGAATATTGTGATAAAGTTCTTTATTATCTGTAATGCAATTTAAAAAAAAAAAAAAAAAAAAAAAAAATGTCATACATTCTGGATTCCTTACAAATCAACTGAAATATTGCAAGCCTTTTATTATTTGAATATTGCTGATTATGGCTTACAGTTTAAGATTAAGATTCCCAGAATATTCTAATTTTTTGAGATAGGATATTTGAGTTTTCTTAAGCTGTAAACCATGATCAGCAATATTAAAATAATAAAAGTCTTGCAATATTTCAGTTGATTTGTAATGAATCCAGAATGTATGACATTGTTGCATTACAGAAAATAAAGGACTTTATCACAATATTCTAATTTTCTGAGACAGTCCTGTGTACTGTCTTTACTAAAAAGGGAGTGTGTTAACGGAAAGAGAATAAGCCACATTTATTTACTCATACGTGTGTTTGATGCAGGCAGCCTGTTGTGTGAGAGAGTTGTGTGTCAACTAGGCAGTTAGACGGTTAAATGATAATCTAGTCAAGAGTAAGGTTAGGTTTTAGTGATTTTATCGTATACTACAGTGATATAAAAAAATAGGTTGTATATTCTCCAAAGTTTTACATATCAAGACATGATAATCATCATTTCTTAAAAAAGGTTGGTTAAAACCAGTACTCGAGTTGTAAAACAAAGTCAGGGGGGATGGTGGATTTTATCATATGGGGACAGATAATTTGTGCTGATTACAAATAATATAATATATTACAAATAATAGCAGTGACCAAAAACACCTGCAGAAATACTGCAGGAATGAATGACATAGCAGCAGTTAAATGCAGCCTTCTGTAAGCTTTAAATATCCACTGGGCTTACATCAAATACATCAAAACACAACAATAAAAAACACTTTTCTGAACTTATCAATATGACTCTGTCCTTCACAGGATAAGTAAAATGGATCACTGCAAAAACTCACAATCTTAACAAGAATATTTGTCTTATTTCTAGTTAAAATGTCTCATTTTAGTAAAAAAAAAAAACAATAATTTTCACCTGTTTCAAGTAGATTTTCACTTGAAATAAGTAGACAAATCTGCCAGTGGAACAAGATTTTTTTTGCTTGTAATAAGAAGATAAATCTTTTCAGTTGATTTGTAATGAATCCAGAATGTATGACATTTTTGTTTTTTTAATTGCATTACAGAAAATTTACTTTATCACAATATTCTAATGTTCTGACAATGTCCTGTAGGTGTAGTTAATAATCCATTTCACTGACAGGGCCATGATTGTTATAAAATTCAATCAAGATATGCTGAAATAGCCACAAATAAATATACTTTGCATGTGTTATACATAATGGTTTTATATTAACTTGAGGTCAGGTATATTATGGTCGTGACATTAATGGGATAGTGTTGCATAGAGATAGATGATGATAAAACACGATGATAAAAACAAAATCACATTATGGGCGATTTTTATTATTTCACTTTAGTTTATAATTCTTCTTCATTGTGGCATCATATAACAGTGTTTTTAGTCATTTTTGTGCACTTTTCGGCTCATTATATTGTATTTTTCTAGATATTTGGAAAGACGAGGTTGCGCCAACATTGTATGACGTCAGGTTTGTTTACATCGGGGGCCGCTGTTATTGGTCAAGCGCGATCACGTGACGCGTCCGAAGCGCTCCTCGACACAGGCGCCGCTGGAAATAGTTCCGCTATTAAAATAACGATCGTGAAAATACTTCCCAAAAATCCGAGTTCAAACTTTTATCCTATGCTTAACATAAATATCTCTTTTTTTTTTAAAGTGAAAAGAATTTACACGCAGGAGGTGGGAGCGAGATCCTCTTTCTAAAGACATTTACGTGGTTGACCTGACGGCCTAACAGCCCTGATCTGAATCCCACCCCAAATTTGTGGGCAGATCTGAAAATGCGAAAAACCTGACTGGGTTACTCCGGTTTGTCAGGAGGAACGGGCCAGAACTTTGAACATGCAGCTCAAAGGCAATGCTGCTAAATACTAGGGAAATGTATGCAAACTTTTGAACTAGAAGAATTATTGTGGCATTTAGCAAAATGAAATAATGTTGGTAATCCTGACTGACCCTGAAACAGGAGAAGTTTAGTCTGATTTAACTTCAGACAATGAGACAAAAAATGTTATTTATTTTGTTCCCTCCTGGATGTGTTCTGCATACAACTTCTGGTTTCAACTGTACATCTCAGTAAGCATGTTTTATGGAAGTTAGGGACATGGCCATTAGAAAAAGACTCAACAGCCATGGTTAAAGTTTGTCTGTTTTTAGTTTCCTTGAGCATTGCGGTCTGACCTAGAGGTGAACTGCAAATAAGAGTATTTCCCATTTGTTACTCACGACAAAATAGTTTCAAAACAGTCCTTGAATATTTCCAGATTAAACAACTGCTCCTCTCAGATCAGTGCTAATGTCCTATCTCTCTGGCTCTGTGTTAACGCTCCCGTGAGCGGTCCAGATCAGCAAACCGCCGGGATTCCTGCTTTCACAGAAGTGATCACACTTGCTGGGGATGAACTGCAGAGGTGTATAATCCAGGTGCCATAAAGTAAAAACACTGCTGTGTTTCTGGATCAGCCTGTACATTTAACAACCTACCATCTCCCTGCAGAGGAGCCGGTTTAGTATTTGGTTGGATCAATTGCTGGACAGGATTTTTACTTTATGGCACCTGGATTATTATACACCTCTGATGAATTGATCAAGTACATTTGAGCAACAGTTGAAACTTCTGGTTTCAACTGTACATGTCAGTAAGCATGTTTTATGGAAGTTAGGGACATGGTCTAAGAAAAAGACTCAAAAACAGCCATGGTTTGTTTGGAAGGGTTGCCGGAGGGAACCTTTTTTTCCTTCTCTAAAAGGAGAACTTGGCAGCGAGACTTTTGAACAGTTTGAACAGCTGCATCTGAACAAACCACAGAACTGACCAAAGTGGAAGTCTTAATGCACAGCAGCACAAAAACACAGCAGCACAAAAACACAGCACATCAGCAGAACCGTAGCTGCTGGGGATCAAGGTCGAGGCTGTGGCTGACACACAACTTACTCTCATATAGGGGGTTTATGCATCATTTCAGGTTTGTTTTATCATTTGTTGTGGCCAGTACTCGAGTTGTAAAATAAAATCAGGGGGGATGGTGGATTTGATCATATGGGGACAGATAATTTGTGCTGATTACAAATAATATAATATATTACAAATAATAGCAGTGACCAAAACAGCTGCAGAAATACTGCAGGAATGACATAGCAGCAGTTAAATGCAGCCTTCTGTAAGCTTTAAATATCCACTGGGCTTACATCAAATACATCAAAACACAACAATAAAAAACACTTTTCTGAACTTATCAATATGACTCTGTCCTTCACAGGATAAGTAAAATGGATCACTGCAAAAACTCACAATCTTAACAAGAATATTTGTCTTATTTCTAGTTAAAATGTCTCATTTTAGTAAAAAAAATCTCATTACACTTAAAACAAGACTCATCACTGGAAAAAACAACAATTTTCACCTGTTTCAAGTAGATTTTCACTTGAAATAAGTAGAAAAATCTGCCAGTGGAACAAGATGTTATTGCTTGTAATAAGAAGATAAATCTTGTCCCACTGGCAGATTTTTCTACTTATTTCAAGTGAAAATTGACTTGAAACAAGTAAAAACTGTCAAATAAGTTTTTTTTCTGGTGATGACTCTAAATGTTGAAATATCAGTAAAACCACATTCATTGATGAAATGACATAAGGGATGGAAAGGAGGGATGGCAGTTTTACAGCGGGGATGATTTTGACCATTTTTATTTCAGGGGGGGGTGCCATCCCCCCTCATCCCCCCTCAACTCCAGTACTGGTTGTGCTGCTGTTCACATGAAGTCATTGATCAATTAGTCTAGAAACCCTCTGAAGTCCATTGAACCCATACAAACATCAGTCTTGTGTTTTGTCCAATGCATGTTTAACCCCTCCATAAACACTGCTGTTGCTTCTTAATTTGATGCATCTATAATAGCACAAAGATGCAGGGGGGACGAGAGACGAGTTGCAAACAGAAAGAGGAAGTCATGACACGGTAATAAAGATCTTCCCCCTTTTTTTTTAACTGTTTACTTTGAGGGCTCCGCCAGCGCGGTTATTATTCTGTCCAGCACCTGCAGGCCCGGCTGGCTCTCCTCCAGCAGCACAATATGTTCAGACCGGGTTCTGTCCTTCATCAGCAGCCTGCTGTTACAGAGCAGAGATAATCAGTCTCCCCAGCCTGCACTGCTCATGATGATGATGCATGATGATGTTTCAGGGTGAGTGGAGTTAATCACAGGTGACATGTCAAATTTAAACACGTACAGGACTGTCTCAGAAAATTAGAATATTGTGATTTTCTGTAATGCAATTAAAAAAACTAAAATGTCATACATTCTGGATTCATTACAAATCAACTGAAATATTGCAAGCCTTTTATTATTTTAATATTGCTGATCATGGCTTACAGCTTAAGAAAACTCAAATATCCTATCTCAAAAAATTAGAATATTCTGGGAATCTCAATCTTAAACTGTAAGCCATAATCAGCAATATTAAAATAATAAAAGGCTTGCAATATTTCAGTTGATTTGTAATGAATCCAGAATGTATGACATTTTAGTTTTTTTAATTGCATTACAGAAAATAAAGAACTTTATCACAATATTCTAATTTTCTGAGACAGTCCTGTAAATTAAGAAAAAAAACATTGTTGACATTAAAAGGAATACTAGCCACTTGTTTTTCATAATTATTTTCACTTTTCTCTGGATTTCAAAAAAGTTTTACATTTAATTTTTATTTAAAAAAAATAAAGTATCCATTTTTGTTCTATTTGAGTAAAACAGATTTTGGGTGTTGCTTCTTTCCTCTGCTCAGACACTTCCCTGTAAATATAAATAAAACCAGAAACTGAGTCGTGGGACTTTTTGAAGTTGTAGCTTTATTTCTGTCGTTGACAAAAACGGTACGATGTAGCTGCCTCAGTATCTCGGAGGATAATGGAATGAGATAATACAATCCTGGAAGTCGAGCTGCACAGTATTGAATGCAAAGTGGAAAGATTCAGCAGTCGCCCGTCGGGGCTAAAAAGATGATGTTGCTGAGAATATTCAGCGTCTTTGGGCCGTCACATGATCTGTACCACGTTAGGACCTGGTGCCGTTTACAAGTACGTGTGCTTTCATCTTTGGAGCCTGAAACGAAGCAAAGCTCACATTGTTTAGGACTAATGATCTATTAAGGTTTTCTTTTTTACATTTCTGAATATTAGACAAAAAAAAGAAAAGGTCATGGGTAATCTCATAAGAAGCTATTCTACTCTAGTGTTGAACAAACTCCCAAAAAGGTGCTCGTCTGAAATGTAAATAAAAAATATTGCCGAGGTTCATAATAAAATAATTTTCATCATTTAGTCAGGAAATTAAAGCTTATAAGTAAAGTGTAACTTTTGTAAATAAAAAACACTTGACACATTTAGTACAAGTAAGTAAGGTAAAAATATATATACACACGTTTAAAAAAGAAAGAGAAAAGCTGGTCTTTATCTTAAAGTGCTCTGTGGCTCTGGGGGAACCAGAGCACCAAGATGCCTCGTGGCAACAAAAATAAAAATCAAGATTCAGCTTTCAAATAGTTAAAAAGAAAATTAGAAACAACAAATTAAAAACAAAACGGTTGCGCTCCAACTTAAATGGACCCCTGGTGGCGGGGAGGACGGCTGGAGACGGCTCAGGCCGGTCTCTCTGGAGACGAACATTCACATCTCACTTCAGTCCGGCTCAGTGATTCACCACGTCTCCTCCGCTGCTCTGCTGTCACGACTAAAGTATCAATACGTCCTTCTGCGGCCAACACGCGCCAGGACAAATGCACAGAAGGGACCGAAACAAAGACGACATTTAACCTATGCAAACGGTTTTTTTTTCTTCTTTTTCTTTTTTAGCTCATTAACATTTGGATACAAGCACTTTACAGCAGTCCGGCTGTGCATTTGTGATGGGCATGTGGACTAGTAATTGTCCCGTTAGATGACAGCAGGGTGCAGCGGGGGGCAGGGGGAGATGATTGTTTGAGATCCGAACAAGCACTCCACATCGCGCGCCTCCTCTGCTGGATCCGGCTCCTCCTTGTACAAACATCCAAAACCGTCACAGTACTCGTCCAGGTCCCGCTCCGGCCCCCTGCTGGCCACCCGGAGGCGCTGCGCCGGGCCCCAGGCGCGCTCCCGCTCCTGGATCTGAGCGCCCTCGAAGATGTAGACGGCGTTGGCCGGCAGGGAGAACTCCAGGCTGTGCAGGTACTCGTCCACCATCTCCTTACAGTGGATGAACTCGGCGCTGTCCACCTGAGCAGAACAAGAAGACGTGTTAACAACGGTTTAACGTGTCAGCGTTCCTGGATCTTAATAGGCCTGTGTTGAAAAAAATCGATTTCCCAATTCTAAATCGATTCTCATATTAATTCCTAAAAATCGATTCATATGTCTAAAGATTGTTTTTTTTTTTGTTTTTTGTTTTTCCTTTTATTTATTTATGTTATTTTTTTTCATCATTACATTACAACTTTTGGTTATTTTTTTGTTTATCCCCAAAAAATGAATATTTTGTTGGACATGAGAATAACTGG
The DNA here is from genome assembly GCF_033807715.1 of Cololabis saira. Lineage (NCBI taxonomy): Eukaryota > Metazoa > Chordata > Actinopteri > Beloniformes > Belonidae > Cololabis > Cololabis saira. Next base: position 4,568,102 of record NC_084600.1, on the reverse strand, counting down.
TGCCATGTTTTTGCCTTTAAATATGTTTAAAGGTATGAAAACATTAAAGTGTTAGGTTATAATTGCATAAATTGTCTATATTTCATTACTTTATACACTGTCTTGGGGTTACATTTCCAAAAAATTATAAAAACTAAATGCTCAAATATTAAAAACCAAAAAAGACCGAAAATGGAACAAATAAAAACAGAATGTGGGAAAAAATAAAACCGATTTCATCCGTCTCTGTTTCCTCCCTGGATCTGTTTGGTAATTCTGCCCCACATGTTTCTGTTTCAGTTCTATCAGCATTCTGGGAGCTGATTGGTCCTTACAGCATCATTAGCTGCAATACTTGCTGTTGAATCTCAATATAATACTAGTAGTAATATTTTGCATAATTACAGTCATATAATTCATGCAACAGCTGAAAAAACAGTTTTAATAACACTAACCCAAATCAATATCGGAATCCAATCGGATCAAATCTTGATAATCGATTCTGAATCTTAAGAATCGAAATTGAATCAATTCTTGACATTTGAATCGATCCCCAGCCCAAGATCTTAACACTTTACCTTTCGGGGGGGAATGACTTTGGAAATTGTCTTTGTGTAAACTTTGGTTGCAGCTCTGATCACATTCAGCGTTTCTCTGGACCTCCATGAGAGCGTTGTGTCACAACTATACTGATTTCTGTTTCTCTCTCCATGTTGCTTTTGTTACTCCTAATGAATGCACTAAAGATCTGTTATGATGAGTAAATAAGCCAATGGGGAGTTGTTTCCATGTAAATGGAGCCAAGCAACTTTGACAAAGTCCTTTTTCTGCCTTGACCGAGACCATAAACCCAAGTTTAAGATGAACTGACATGGATGAAGGAAAGCGTTTATGCCCGTTATCGTCATGGGGAGTGTGATCTCAGCAGCAGATTACCAGCAGAATACCTGAGCGTATCAGAGTATCAGACATGCAGCTCTGCGCGTTACGAGACAAGCAGGAACACAGTCCTGATTTCAGAGGCTACAAACGCAACCAGCTCATGTATATAGACCATATTTGACCAAAAAAAAAAAAAAAACAAATATGTCTGGAGCCGCAAAAAATGAAAAGTCTTGTGTAATCCTTAGAATGGAGAAAAATAAAAATAATATTTTAGAGGAGGAAGATTTTTTTTCATTACGCACTTCGAGAAAAAAGTTGAAATGTCGAGATTAATGTTGAAGTACAATTTCGAGAAAAAAGTCGAAATGTTGAGAAAAAAGTAAAAATGTTGAGAAAAAAGTAAAAATGTGAAAAAGTTGAAATGTTGAGAAAAAAGTTGAAATGTCAAGAAAAAAGTAAAAATGTCGAGAAAAAAGGCAAAGTTTCGACTTGAAATTGTATTTCAACATTATTCTCGACATTTCGACTTTTTTCTCGAAGTGCACAATGAAAAAAAAATCTTCCCCTCTCAAATATGTTTTCTCCTGCATGGCCCTGATACTCTTCCGTACAAATCTTTGTTGACAGAAATGTTGAAATGTAATATTGATTCTACACATTATTACAGCATTGTAAAACGTTAAGAATGTTTGTGTCATGTTTGTCCTCCTACAGAAACCATATTAAAACAAAAAATATATTTTCCTCCTCCATCTATTTCCATTTTCAAACATTTTTGAAAAAGCTCCAGGAGCCACTAGGGCGGCTCTAGAGGACTGTCTCAGAAAATTAGAATATTGTGATTTTCTGTAATGCAGCTACAGCTTAAGAAAACTCAAATATCATATCTCAAAAAATTAGAATATTCTGGGAATCTTCATCTTAAACTGTAAACCATAATCAGCAATATTAAAACAATAAAAGGCTTGCAATATTTCAGCTGATTTGTAATGAATCCAGAATGCATGACATTTTTGTTTTTTTAATTGCATTACAGAAAATAAAGAACTTTATCACAATATTCAAATTTTCTGAGACAGTCCTGTAAGAAAAATGTGTTAACATTAAAAGGAATACTAGCCACTTGTTTTTCATAATTATTTTCACTTTTCTCTGGATTTCAAAAAAGTTTTACATTTCATTTTTATTTAAAAAAAAACTAAAGTATCAATTTTTGTTATATTTGAGTAAAACAGATTTTGCGTGTTGCTTCTTTCCTCTACTCAGACACCTCCTTGTTTTTTTTTTTAAATTGCATTACAGAAAATAAAGAACTTTATCACAATATTAAAATTTTCTGAGACAGTCCTGTAGAGCTGCGGGTTGCTGAGCCCCGATCTTTACAGATCTCTGATGATAATAACCCTCCTCTTTGTTTTGTACTACACTTCCACTAGATAGGCAGTAAAGACCAAAGTTCATGCAGCAGTAGCTCCAGTAAAAGAGGCCGTGTCTGTCCCTCACCTGTGCTTTCTTCAGCAGGTCGGTGAACACGGAGAACCAGTCGGCCGTCAGCGCCTCCAGCTCCAAGGTGATGATGGCCAAGGCCAACGTGGAGCCCTTGAACTGCCAGAGCTGGTGGCAGGCCATACAGTGCTGCACCTGCCTGCTCCACAACGCCACCTGGAGGGCCGGCGGCCTCTTCTGATGCCCCGGCGCGGCGGGCAGCGCCCCGCGCTCCGCTGCTGCCGCCGAGGCCCCGCCGGAGCCCAGGGCCGAGGACGGGAGGAGCTGGGGGTGGCCGTGCACCAGCAGGGCGTGGAACTGCAGGAGAGAGGAGAGGAGATAAAGGAACCAGGCCAAAATGTTAGCGTCATGATGTCATCATCGTCTTGCTGTCTGCCCATCTATTGTGCACTTTTTACCTCTACTACTTTTAAAATTCATATCAAGCACAGCTTTATATTTTATCTCAATCAAGTTGCTTTTACTTTCCGTCTTCGAGCATTCCTCTCCACTTTTAGATTTCATGTACAAACCAAGGTCCCGCTCTTTGCTCTTTGCCTCGTCGTGAACTTGTTTTGTATCGTACGTGCAGTGATTTTCTGTGTTCCCATTAGTGGGCAGGAAATATCAAACCCACGCTGAGAGGGGTTTGAAACCGTACAAAACTAACAAGTTTCAGTCATGAAACAAGTTACTGGTGAGGAAAAAGCTCCGTCATGCATCTGTCCAACATCTTACACCTTTATTGTTACTGTGTTTCGATCGTGTGCTTTAGTTTGTCTCTTGCAGAAATAAGCCATGGCGTGGGAAAGAAAGTGGGAGGTTTATTCAGCTATGTGACGCCAGAGTACGAGAGTCTTTCCTGAGACAGACGTCGTCTTAAAACCAACACAACTGACAGGGTAATGTAGCATTTAACAATTAATAAACACCACAGGTGACAGTTTGCACCTCTCACATCCCAAACTTGGATGCAGAAGAACTTAGAGAGGCAATGAGGAGGAATATCCTCTTATTTATCCTAATCCTAGTATCATGGTGGAGTCTGTGACTGGTTGCTGTTCGTTTCCCCTTTTTTTAAGATAAAGGTGAATTGCATTTAAGTAAATATTTAATTCAGGGCAGGGAAGGGGCGGCGGGGGGGGGGGTGTAATTGTGAGACTTTCCAGTATAATGAAAAGAATTTATTTGAATAATATGAAAAAGAGAAAATGCATTTATTTTATTATAATTTTTATTTTTCCATTATGTCTCTTTATTTTAGAAGTTATTAATTTTGTAAAACCTAAAGTAAAGTGCTCGGACAATAGAAGCCACAATAACTCCTGTAACACAAATATCAGTAAGACCGTCAACAGGAAACAAACGCGCAGTTTGTAGTTTTGCAGAGTACTTTCATTTTTAGGGTTTGTGGCTTTAAGAAAAGAAGAAAGTTTAAATCCTCTGATCTCAGACAAATATATTGCTGTTATTTATTTATTTATTGAGGGAATGTAGTTGGTATATGTTGTCGGGGATAGATCTGATGAATAATGCTGGTCAAAAATGAACTGTAATGAATATAAATATACGTTCTAAAAGTTGTGAAGAGAAAAGGCAAAGTCAGGTTTTGAGGCCGGAACCGCGTGGCTCAACACGACGAGTTAAATCTGTCCTGAAAACTATGGGCTGTATTCATAACGCATCCAGCTGATTCCTCACTTACAGGGAATGTGCTTTCACTAGAACTAAAAACAATCTTTATCATCATGTGACATGAAACAGGGGCTTGGTCTCATCACAACGTTCATGTGCAGGAACATAAATCATGACTCCATTTTCATCATCACACAAGGGCGCAGGTTTGGTCTCAACATCGGTAGGGACGATATAACAGCAGAACCTGCATGTTCACTCCTGCTGGGGACGGGACATTAATAAGACCAAACAGATTGGGTGAACGGGGGTCAGGGCTACATTTGTCAAGAATATGAACCTAATTAATTGATAGGCTAAATGATCAATGCTAAATAAATCTGTATTGACTTATACTAACGTTCATGTGTATTGGTTCACCTGATACACGGTTCCATTCAAACCTTTGTTTTCAAAAACTACTAAAGAAACATTTTGAAAACTTCCAGAATATTCCAGGATTTTATTAGCAATTTAAATTGCAATATTTGAACATAACTTAAATTATATTAACATACACAATAAATGTATTAAGTGTACTTATTAATAATCTCTTAACTATCCAGAATGCAAAAAATAAACATTTGTATAAGACCATCAGCCAATCAAACGTGGAAAAAAAAATGGACCGGCAAATTCAGCAAGTGAAAAAGGGTAAATATAAGTCTGAACATAATGAAAATAATTCACTTAATAGGGTCAATTCTATCCATACAACATTTGGGAAGACAATCTAAATTACCTATATATCTGAACTCATTATATAATGCAAATAAGGTTGCTTAAAAGTTGGTGGGGACAATTTGAGCCTCCTGAAAAGTTGGTAGTGTTATGTCCCTACGTCCCTATTAGTCCATGTTCCAGACCAGATATCAGTACCACTCAAGGTGACCAAACTTGCTTATGATTTTTGAAAATATCTATGTCTGTAGATGATATTCTGGTATGATAACCTTCCTGAGTGGCAGCTGGATCAGAGTTATCAGCTCATGAAGTTACCACCCCCTTCAGGTTAATCGATGATTCTAAATCTTTTTCAATCTCACTGTACCCAGGTACATTGACAATAAAGTATTCTATTCTATTCTATTCTAAACACCAGTTTGTGACATTAGTGGCTGTTCTAGTTTCATAGGAGCCTAATGGTGCTCTTCTAGTTTAAGGCTCACAATGACCGGTAACAACAATATAGTGTGGGTATATTATATATTTCCTGAATCCTTATGGTCCTGTGAGTATTCCAGTTTTTGTATTTTGTGTCTCTGTTGTTCCTAGATGACACAGGGATAAAAGATAGTGTATCATTTAGGCGAAAATTGTGTAAAAATGTGTGTTGTTTATAGTTTAAAGAGCTGCAGTGACCTCTATGTTGGTCAGAAAGATTCACATCTTAGCTTGAATGAATGCTTAAAAGGTCTCCTTTTAAATGATACCAAAGACAATATTGTGAAACATTGACAGATTTCCTGTACATGAGTCTAAACCAGGACATGCAGCAGCATCTAAAATGTAATTATCTGAAGGGGGTGGTAACTTCATGAGCTGATAACTCTGATCCAGCTGCCACTCAGGAAGGTTATCATACCAAAATATCATCTACAGACATGGATCTTTTCAAAAATCATGAGTAAGTTTGGTCACCTTGAGTGGTACTGACAAGTGAAATTTTGGGCTTTGGCCCACGGACTATATGCAAACCTACGTCCTTGTCATCACATCCTGGTTTCTCATTAAAAAGCGCTATGAATGCAGCTATGAATGCAGCCCGAGGCCCGAGTGCATGCAGGGACTGAGATAATGTTGTAATGTTTGTTTGTTGTTAACAGTTCAGTCAGCGGTTAGTGGTTGTGAGGGTTTAACAGAAAAACAAAACAACACAGCATTGGGTTTCTCAACACGCCTCCTCTTCTTACAACCCCGTTTAAGTTTCAGCTTTCATGCTTTGACAACCTGACTGATGTCAGGCCGTTAAAACGCTCCCTCTGGTGGCAGCAGGGTTTCCGTTTCCACGGCAACGCTGCAGACAGACAGAAGTGCCTTGGCCCGGTATGCAACATGCATGTATTTTCCTGGCAGCTTCTAAATTCAGTCTTGTGCTGAAAAATCCTACGAGCATTTTTTTGCTTATCAACCTTTTTTTTTTAGTTTTTGTCCGCTGATAGTTTTAAGTCTATGCTAAACATTCAAGAGTTTTCACTGCCCAAAATGACATCTTCGGATGCTTTTATCTTTCAAAGCCCAAAGATATTAAGTTCACGCATTACAAAAGGAAATGAAAGAATATTTTCTTGTGCATTTGAGATTTACAAAAGCCAGTTGATACTTAGTGTTTTTGCTTATAATAATCATAAAAACAAAAAAAACAGTGACCATAATCGCTAATGTAATGGAGCACAGGATCAAACAGACGTGTCGTTCTGATGTAATGGAAAGCTTAATGTGAATCTAATCTTGTTGATTTTATCTGTTCTGGGTTGATTAGTAGAAACGGAGGGGGAACACTTCAATCACAACTAGATAAGAGTTTGTAGCCATTATTTTTATGGGCACGTTGAGTCAAGTAAATGCACAATCTTTTCTCGGACCAATTCTTTAGCGTGAGGGCAGAGGGAAGTGTGACGGTTTGTAATCTTGAAGAAAACATGATGCAAGCGTGATGGTTATAATGTGTGTTTTTTTTGTACAGCTTGTTTTTATTTTTATTTTTGAAGCAGAACCAGGACCTGAATTGATAAAGCGCTTCAAAGTCCAGCCAGCTCACTTTGAAACGCTCAGGTCCAGTGAAAAGAAAGAGAGAGAAAGAGAAAAAAAGGGATGTTTGCCTGTCTGTCTGCTGATCTTTAACTCACGATGTGAATGAAGTCGACGGGTGTTGCCGTGTACAAGTCCCAGTGCAGCTTGTCCAGAATGATCCTCTCCATGCGAAGAATCTCCGCGGTAGAAAAGCTGCATCCACTCTGCACCACCAGGTCTCTCACTGAACCTATAACCTGTTACAGACAGTCACCGACAAAAGGCAAATAAACATACCGTTTTCAAAGTGCACTCAAGTGGACGCTGCTTCTTTTGGTCATGGGAGTATTATCCTTTTATTTGGCATGCTTAAAGTCTTACTTCATCTTCCTCGTTAATCTTGGCAGCCAGGACCAGCGAGGTGAAAGCGATGCATCTCAAGTACTTGGGCTGGGCCTGGAGAAAAAGGAAATGGTTTGTTTTGTTCGTCTTCAGGTCAACAAAGACTACGTTCACACTGCAGGCCTTAATGTTCAATTCCGATTTTTTCCCATATCCGATTTTTTTGTGTGGCTGTTCACATTATCTTTTAAAATGTGTCCTGTATCAGACTGGAGTGTGAACGCATCGCGGCCTGAACTGACCCGCGTGTGCAGAGGAACAATAACAAAGACGTCACACACAGCACGCCGTCATACGGTGGTAAACATGGAGGCAACAGAAGTGAGCGTACATGGGTACATTTTGTATATATTATGTATATATTATATTATTGTATCTATTTGGTATATATTATGTTTGTCTTGACCTTTTCCGATGGCTTCCGAGTGTCTCCCGCCCCCGTCAGCGCAGTATTATGACAACGGTCGCTCTCAAGTGACGTCAAAGTCGCATTAATTCCTACCTGGCTGTTCACACTGAGGTCGCATTGCAAAACATCAGACCTGTATCCGATTTAGAACCACATATGGAAGCGACCTGAATCTGATTCGAAAAGATCAGATTCCATGTGACACTCTCATAAACAAATCAGATCTGAGTCACATATGAGCAAAAAATCTGATTTGGGTCACTTGGGAACTGCAGTGTGAACGTAGACAAAGAGTAAGGGAAATGCAAAAAAAAAAAAAAAAAACTAATGTTCTCCCGCCATGTTTTATTCAAATTGAAGATGCGTTTATGTCTGACGTGCTTCCAGAAAGCCTCATGTCTACCTTGACGGTGGAGAGCAGTCTGTTGAGGACACACACTCCCAGTGCAAACGTCTCCGGACTGAAGTGGAACGTGCGGCTCATTTCCCCGAGCCAGAGGATCATCTGCTGGTGCAGGGACGAGGAGATGTCAGCTCCCTGCACGGTCCACAGGGACAAGTGGTGATTAGTGGACACGCCAAGTATCAAATCACAATAATAGAAACACACCACAGACAACTGGAACCTCCCAACTGCCAGTTCAACACAATTCACAACCCCCTCCCACCCCCCCACCCACACACACACACACACACAAATAAAGGGCCATTCATTTCAGTAAATACACAGTTTACAGCTGTTGTAGATACTCCAGTCTTATTTTACCCAGATTTAAAAATGACCAATGTGTATTTATTAACCACAATACTCTCCAAGAAGAAGTGGGTATTCAGTGTGACCTACCTCTGAACAAAGCACAGATTTTTTACTTATTTTAGGTGTTTTACCAACATAAAAATGACCCTTTGCAACTTTTAAAACCAGCAGGAGCTGCAGAATAACCTGCATGCACATGCAGGAGCTGCTCACCTGAATGCAGCCGTTCTTGAACACGGGAACCTTCCAGAGACGAGCCTCCCGGGCCAGCGCAGACTCCAGCAGGCCGGCCAGCCTTCGGCTCTCGGGGGATCCCGGGTTCTTCATGGCCACCACGGCACAGGCCAGGCTGCACCCAGGACACGCACTCCTGCTGGGCACCGGCACAATCAGACACATCCACACCAGAAACAACACACCTGCCAGAATCTTCTGCTCAGCAAACGGGGCTGGCTGATGTTGGATAAATTACGCCCCTGTTTGGTCTGCATTTATTCTCATGTCAAAAGGTTTAATCATGATGCAAGTTGTAAAAGTCAGGCCTTCTCTATTCCACACAAAAAATAGGGGGGGAAAAGTGCATTTAACTACAGCAAAGGTTCAGGAGCCTAAATATATGTCTAAAAAATAACTTTTAGACAGTTTTATTCTTAAAAAAAAAAAAAAAACACAGGACAGTGTATTGAGGTTATAAGAAATATAAGAATATATAAGAAGAGTTCAAGATATTATAAACTCACAAATTTCCAAGAAAAGTCAGAATATCTGGCTTTCTACATTTGTGGGGGAAACCCTCCCTGATCACAACACATCTGCGCATAATTAAAGCGTTTTCCAGTTAATTCCTTACATGTTTTAACGTGGCAACAAAAGTCAACAGGGAGTTTTATTTCTCCCCAAACGCTGTTAATGGAGCCTGGCTGCAGCTCTGGCGCCCTCTGGTGGCCGCCGCGGCGCACTGCAACTCCATCCACCAGAACGGCTGTTTCAAGACGGTGCGAACCCAGTATCAGGAAATGAGCTGCGCAGTAGTTTTGTTGCACAAGACCCTTATTAGACATTGGATTCCAACAATTAAAGCGTTTCACAGTGAGCTCCTTACATGTTTTAACGTGGCAACAACAGGGACTTTTATTTCTCCCACAAACCCTGTTAATGGAACCTGGCTGCAGCTCTGGCGCCCTCTGGTGGCCGCGGGGGCGCACTGCAATTACATCCACCAGAACGGCTGTTTCAAGACGGTGCTAAAGTGTTAACCCCAGTATCAGGAAATGAGCTGCGCAGTAGTTTTGTTGCACAAGACCCTTATTAGACATTGTATTCCAACAATGTAGGCCTAAAAAAAACCCAGGAAGAGTGCTATTTGAGCAGCTGCAGTGATATTTGTGCTGTGGATGAATAAACAGGCTGCAGGAACAGCAGCTGCAGCTGCAGCTGCAGATCCCGCACACAAAAGCGCCTTCCTGTTCTCTTTTCTCCTTTCAAGCAGTCTTACCTCTTCGTTTTGGGTAGGAGAGAATGTCTTCGACGGCAGGTGCATTTATACGATTTTTAAAAATCAGTCCATTTTCACGAAAAGCGACCAAAAAACAAACAAAAGAGCGACGATGTTCGTGAAAACACAATCTCGGAAAAGAATGTATTTTGCAAGTAATCTACGGAGAACAGCCGCATTATATAAAAATAAAAATATACAGCAAAGGGTAGCTAAATACAATAAAATAGGAACAGAATCCTAAACGCAAATGAAAACAAAATAAAAAGAAAAAGCGTAAAGCGTAGGAAGCAGCGCTCTGGAGGGCGGAGAGCTGGATCTGTTTTGAACGCTCAGGCCCCGCCCCCTCTGACGTCACTCCCCAACAGAATTGTGTTAGTGGGTCAAAGACGTGCAGGATCACATGCACCAAATGGTTGGATTTGCTCTGGAAATGGAAGATTTCAGCTGACTGTGTCCTAAGAAGGTGTTTGTTCCGGTCTTATAAGCAGTACTGGAGTTGAGGGGGGATGAGGGGGGATGGCATCCCCCCCCCTGAAATAAAAACAGTCAAAATCGTCCCCCCTGAAATAAAAACGGTCAAAATCATCCCCCCTGTAAAACTGCCATCCCTTCTTTCCATCCCTTATGTCATTTCATCAATGAATGTGGTTTTACTGCTATTTCAATATTTAGAGTCATCACCAGAAAAATAACACCAGAAAAATAACTTATTTGACAATTTTCACCTGTTTCAAGTAAATTTTCACTTGAAATAAGTAGAAAAATCTGCCAGTGGGACAAGATGTATCTTCTTATTACAAGCAAAAAAATCTTGTTCCACTGGCAGATTTTTCTACTTATTTCAAGGGAAAAAATACTTGAAACAGGTGAAAATTGTTGTTTTTTCCAGTGATGAGTCTTGTTTTAAGTGTAATGAGATTTCTTTTTACTAAAATGAGACATTTTATCTAGAAATAGGACAAATATTCTTGTTAAGAGTTTTTGCAGTGATCCATTTTACTTATCCTGTGAAGGACAGAGTCATATTGATAAGTTCAGAAAAGTGTTTTTTATTGTTGTGTTTTGATGTATTTGATGTAAGCCCAGTGGATATTTAAAGCTTACAGAAGGCTGCATTTAACTGCTGCTATGTCATTCCTGCAGTATTTCTGCAGGTGTTTTGGTCACTGCTATTATTTGTAATATATTATATTATTTGTAATCAGCACAAATTATCTGTCCCCATATGATAAAAACCACCATCCTCCTGATTTTATTTTACAACTTGAGTACTGGATATAATAGAACCTGCTGTGCTGTGAGATTGGACTGCACGTCCTTCTGCAGCTCAGACTCATCCAAACAATGGTTATTTAAATGCATTCTTGCAACAAGTTATGTCAGTCTGACGGATTCCCTCCTCACAGCTAAAGGCCATGAACCAATATTGAATGGCTGTGATTCATAGTGACTGGTGTGCATTAAACACAGATAAAATCATTTTACAGCCTCATAAACGTTACTAGGAGCTATTGGTGTAACAATATATCGTGCCACGAAATTTCACCATACAAAAACATACGTGTCGTGGAGGTGACAAACTGTAGCTGATATTGGGTTATTAGTATTAATATATTGTGTTTACTAGTAACATCCTATTGGTGCAGCGGGATCACGGGACGACCTCGACCCGCGGACCAAAATCTTCCTCCGCTCAGAAGAAACTAGTACCGTTTTGGCCCCGATCACGGGACTCTTGCAGGGTTTTAAGCTCCGGACTTTTACTTATAAGGCGAGCATGAATCAATCTTTTTGATGATGTAAAGATTGTGTCGTCCCCAAAGGTGTGAGGATGAAACGATACCGGGGTTCACCTTACGGCCTCAGGCTGGAGCAGGTGAAGCTCTGAGCTCTGGCACAAGATCAATAACAGTCATGTTGCTTTTTTAGTTTGGGACTTTTCATAAGTTATTTATTTACTTTTATTTATTTAGTTTTAGTTGTTAAATTTCTGGAAAAGAAAAAAGTCAAGTCATACATGAGAGAAACTATTCAGTTTGTGGGTAAATATTTGTACTTGTATGAAACTGAAGATCATAATGCAAACCTGACATTTACTTTTAGTTCAGTTTGTGGAAAATGGTTGGCCTGGCTTTCTCTTTAAAACTTAAACAGTTATAAAGCATTACAAACTGTAACAATAGGGCAAACACACAGTATTGTTTTGTATTTTGTGTCTTTCAAATAAAAGACCATTTTTTCCAGTCACATGTTCCTCATTAGAGGTTGTTAAAAAAATACTGCTATAATATCGTATCGTTATCGTGACCTCAATATGGTGTATTATACCGTATCGTGAGATTAGTGTATCGTTACACCCCTACTAGGAGCCCTGGTCAGACAATGTGTTGATCCAAAAATAAATGAACCAGTTTTTAAGGCAAAAACATTTAAAAACCAACTGCGGTTTCTATGAGCTTGAGCTTACATAAAAATAACCTAAAATAAAAAGAGATAAGTTATATTTGTTTGGGTGGAACCTTTCTTATTTCAGCAACACCATGACAACTGTTCTGCACACATTAAGCACATTGTTCTGTATGTGGCAGTATCTCTAAATCTAATCCTCTCTGCTGCCACTTCTGCAACTGGTTTTCTAATGTGTATCACCATAACTGAGCTTGGCCACTGAGGAGGGGAGATTATTCACAGTGATGGAAATAGTCCTGGTGGCGAGATCAACGCAGTCAGCTAAGACTGCGTTGATTCGAACCCAGGATTGAGGAGGATGTTCTGGTCAACAGTTTCAAACACTGCACTTGAATTTCAAAGAATCAAAAATCGATTTGCAAAGCCTTGGATATTTTTCATTTTTTTCATTTTATTCTTTATTTCATTCAAAAAAATAAAACAATTCAATACAAATACAAATACAAATGTTCTTAAATTGTGAATGAAAAGGGAGCAGAAAGAAGAAGAATCTTATCTAATCTGCCCCTTTTTCCAAGAAATAAATTCACAAATAACATAAATTAAAAATAAAAAAAAACAACAACTAAGTAAATAAAAAACTAAAGTAAAATAAAATTACCGTCATCTATGGGTAAGTCAATCAAACTTAACTACATATCTCATTATATTTACTTAACAAACAGGCTTTAATTGTTCTTTTGAATGTAATGTTTGATTTGGATTCTTTGTTTTCTTTATTCAGATTGTTCCATAAACTGATTCCTTTCACAGAAACACAACGTTCCATCAATTTAGTCTTGAATCTTGTTTTTTTTTTTAAATCTCTGTTCCTTTTAAGTTATACTTCCTTTCTCTTTTTTCAAATCTTTTCTGAATGTTGATTGGTAAAGTTTTTTTATGAGCTTTAAACATAATTTGCAGAATACTATAGTCTACTAATTCATGACATTTCAACAATTTATATAAAGTGACGTTTAGATATAGTGTAGGTCCAAATTAGGGTCCAAATTGTATTTCTTTAACAGAGGTTGCGCAGCTACATGCTTTATTAAACTGTCTGGAAAAATATCCAGAGGCCAGAGACAAATTAAAATCTTCAAAGTAATAGGACTGATGGTGAGGAAGGTTCTTCTTCAAGCAGCATTTTTTAAGATATTGTGGGAACAATATTTGGAGTGCAGCAGGAGGATGTCATATGGGATATTGTAGACTGTCATACTGTAGATAGGTAAGTAGGTAGATCTGTTGAAACTGTGCAAAAGTGGCAGAATTAACACGAGGAAAAGATATAAACAAGAATCAGACTGTATTTGAGTTCTGATATTTTCTAGATTATTTATAAAACGAGTGAGGAACTTTTCAGGTTAATGGGCATCAGATTCTTGATGAGATGATGGGAAACCATTTATAATGGTATTGATTACATTAAACATGGTGCAGGGATGCAGGTGAAACCAGCCTTCAAAAGCTCTCTAGAAGATCTGCAAGCAGCGTCTCCAGGGGTTTGTCCAGTTCTTTTTATATGGTCTGAGAATATTGATCAGATTATAAGTGGCTGCAGTTTCCTGCTCAATTAGTGGTACTAACTGAAATGTTCATCAATTAATTGCACAGAGGAAGAAAAACATTTGAAATGTTTCAGTGAAAGGAATCAGTGAGTGAAAGAAGACTTTCTGCTTGCGGCCAGCTCCGGTCTGGTGAAGCAGCTATTAACAGAAACTCATCTGAGTTCAGGCAGGACTGTCAGCATTTTATTTTCATGAGTTGCTCACATTGGTGCTTAAAGGTATTCTGTCTATGCAAAGTAAAAATGAAAGTAAAACCTTTACAGCCTAAGCTTTCTTTTTTAAATCAGATCAGATGTTTGAAGGAGGTGTGCCTGCTGAAATATGCATTTACATGACTTTCTAAAAAAAGAACTGTGTGCAAGGACGTTGGACTAATAATTGGCCCCTTTGTGAGAAATCAGACTTTTGATGGTTCCTTCCTTTAAAAAAAACAAGATAAATCCTAGTACATTGAGTATTGTACTGTTTGTTTTGGCTCTTGTCGGAGCAGGAAGTGGATGCTGCTCAACAGGAGCCAGCGTGTCCGTTCTGATCTGCCTCGTTGACATCTTATCCCCAAAGGGAGCTGAATCTCATTTTGTTGAGTCACATTTAACATTGTCGACATATAATTTATAGATAAAAACCTTGACTATCGTCTCTCCTATCATCTCACTCCAGTTTCATCCAGTTTCCTAGTATCACAAATACCAGGAGTTTCTTCTATCTAATGAAGTTTCTTTCACCATCTCAACAAGCTCTAATACTAACTTGTTTTTGTTGAGATATGACTGTATTACTTGATCGGTGCCCTTTTAGCAGAAGTACAAACCTACCGGCGCTTGGCATCACTCCAATTTTCTTTTTTTAACTGAGGAGCCTTCAAGGATTAAGCAAATATTTGACAGACGGCAGACTGAAAACCAGTCCTTTGATGAAGTTTGTTTCTTACATGACAGACATAAAGAGCCCAGACACACGGGGCTCAGCGTGACAGATGAAGAGAACACATTTGTGCATTAGTTTTTGTTTTTTTTTCCTGTCAGTAAACACCGGGAATGACACTCAACAAGCTTTACTTAACACCACACCAGACTGGTGAAAAGATTTGCTTTCCGCCCAGTCATTTCGCACAGCCAGAAAAAGAATTAATCGTCCGTGCGCGTGACCAGAGGTCAGGACAGGAATGCCGATGGGAAACGGTCACAGCAAACGTCAGCATATCTGCATGTTGACATAATGTAAAGATCACTGGGGACACGGTGCTGGCCTACAGTACGCTGCACCAGGTCAGGTCGTCTTTGACTTCAATTCATCTTGTTTGTTTTGGGGACTTTGAGTGGCAGATTGGATGTAGCTGACTTTAAGTGCCACTTAAGATCGAGAGGTTACACAAATGTATACTGGGAGGCTGAAACTCTCACGTGTCTGTCCTTGTCCTTATCTTCTTCTGGCTCATTTATCTCCATTCGCTGTTATCTGACCTGAGTCGTGCTGAACGTCACCGCCCATGTTGTTCAGACATCAGTACTTTCTGTCCTGCTCTAAACCACAGTGGGACTGGCTGGAAAACTGTTGGTATTTAGGGGTTTGGAGTTATGGAGCTAGAACAGTCTCATAATTCGCAAATGCACACACCGTTTCACAAATGCACAGGACAAAATTCACAAATGCACACACCGATCCGCAAATGGATCAAGTCACGTCAGGGGAGTCTTGAAAGTCACAGCGCAGCTCGCAGACAAAAAAACGTTTGTAAATCAGGTTATATTTGTGTGTGCATCAAAGATACATTTGTATATCTTGTCCTACGCACATGTGAATTGTTTTGTGCATTTGTGAAACTTGTCCTGTGCATTTGTGAAACGGTGTGTGCATTTGCGAATTATGAGACTGTTCTAGCTCCATAGGGAGTCGAGCAGGTCTCTATTGGTACAAATGGGTTCGTTTAGTAGCTCAGAAATGAAAAGGTGACAGCTGTTAAATCGTAAGTAAGGTGTATAACTCAAACGAGAAGTCGTTACATCAATCAAAATGTGTTTTACATGATTTATATACCGACTTCCATTCCCCCTTCTGCTGCTGAACAAGATGAAAGAACATTCAACAGGTCATGATGAAGTATTACTGAGCCGGTCTAGCGGGCACCGAGCCACCGAACCGGATACCGCTGGGCTCCACAGTGTCTTTTTGAAGTGCCTGCTAATATTTCATGTTACTAATTACTACTAGAGAGGACATAAAACAATGGCAAAGGGATGCAAAGAGTCTCAAAGGGACCACAAAGAGCCGGAAAATGAGACGATAACAAAGAGACAGAAACATTCAAAACAACCAGGAAGAATCTCAAAAATCTACAAAATGTGTTAAAACAACTGCAAAGATACTCCGAACAAACTCTGACATTCAGAATAACTTCAACGTCATTAAAATACATAAAAATAGGGATGTTAGTTAGATGTTGAGCTCTGTGACAAGCTCTACTTCTAGTTTAGGCCCAGTCCCAATCCCCCCCTAGTCCTACTTTTCAGTCCTACCCCTAAATTTTGCACGTTCCTGTGAGGGTAGTGGTGTCCCAATTCCTCTTTGCATGTAGGGCTAGTGGACATAACGAGGGCTAGTGGACATAACGAGGGCTAGTGTGTATGAATCTAGCTCTTCATAGCGAGGGATTTCAGATGCTGACTTCGCGACCGAGGACCTGAGAAAAGTTCCCAGAATGCTTTACGTCATCATTTGCAGACTGAATCAAACAAAAAACATGGCGGACATTTCTCATTTTCTAGTGAATAAAATCAATATTTTGAGTTAGTTTCTGCATAAAAATGCGTTTTGATTACATTTCTAGCGAGAAATATATATTTTACTTTCATAATATTCACTCAGTGAATGTACATTATCACTCGCTTGGTCGTTGTTGCGTTGTATCTTCAGATCTCGCCGCGTACCCTACGCCGTAGTCTCTGCGTCGATTTAATGCAGAACCATAAATCAGCTCCCGAGCCGGCGGCTCTTCTCATCCCGAAAACATCGGCGCAAATGTCTTAACAGACGTTATTTGGATAAACTGAGCCCAGGTTGGGGATCTTTTTTTTTTTTTTTTAATATTTTTATCACGTTTTTTTCCCCCATTTTATCACCCAGTGCTCCTATCTAAGTAACAGTCCTGGGCAGGTTGGGGATCTTAACGGTTAGTTTTACACATGAAAAAATATTAAAACTTAATAAAGTGGCATATTAACAGCGCTACAGCTGAAATTAAAACAGCTTTTAGCTCTGGGCTTCCTGATATGGTGTGACGTTTGTGCAAACGTAACTACACAGTCGCTTACGTACCCGAACGTAAACCACGCAGTGACGGAGCAAGTGGTGTCCCAATCCCTAGGGAACATTACAAGGACCATACCGCTGTGGCTTAATTTTTAGGGCTAGTAGTAGAAAGTAGGGGGTGTATTGGAATTGGCCCTTAGTCTGCTCTGGAGCGGGCGGTGTTAAAAGGGTTAACCGCTCCACCTCAGATAGGCTGCAGGGGTAAAAGCACGCTGGCTCTGCTCAGCCCGTGTGAAGTGTACACATGCGAGCCAGCAGATAAAGCACATAAAGAAAGCATGAAGAGAGAGGTGTCTGGTCAGATAGGTTGTTTTTCTTCTGCTTAAGAAAGTTCCAAACTGACTGAAGTAGCCCTGAAGCGTCTGAGCGGCAGACACGATGTGGGTTTTTTTGAATTCTCCAAATGCCAAGGAAAGACGCTTTGATGCTTTCTGAAGAACAGGACACACTGGAGCGTCCTCTCTGAGCAGACATCCGATGATTCATCCCACACTTCCTTCTTCTTCTTTCTGAACATTGGAGGTGAAACTGGATTGTTGCAACTCACTGTGGTTTGTGTAAATAATGTTTAGGAAGAGAGGGAGAGTGGTAAAAGGAAGCAGCTTTGCTAAATCATTCATGTTCTTCTTCCCTTTTGTGAATCAACCCTGATAAAAAGGTATCAGTTTATACTATTTCTTCTTATATCATAACTTATTGCAGTGTATCTTACCATTTGATCAAACACTGCTCTTAAATAACAGCATCTGTAACTACTCAGAAGTAAATTTTTTATAAATTTCATTTAAATTTTGTTTAATTTCCAATGAACATCAAAGAAAACTGTTCAGGAAGAAACTGTAGGAGTGAGTTATTGGACCTGAGTCTTCAGGCGAGGTTTTTTTCCTGCCATTGTCTCTCTGATATTTGCTCGGGGGGCACGTTCTGAGTCTGAAACAGGCCTAGAGACAACTTTTATTGTTACAGATGTTCTATAAATAAGGTTGAAATTGAACTGAATTGCACTCGTAGCCTCTTCTGTGGCATCATGGTGCCTTCGCTGTGTAAACACCAAAGGTTTACCAGGTTTGTGCATGACTGTGCCCAATAGTCACTTCCCAACAATCTGTCAAGGGGAGATTAATTAAAACTTCAAATTTGACCTTAACACGCTACTCTCATGTCCAGGAACATTAGTTCACGAGGCCTTAAGTGAAGGGAATCAAGCCATCTTGCAAAAGGTTTTACTTTGAGAAAAGATTAAATCAGATTACTGAGCTGTCACCTCTTCTATTGATTTTATTGATCTACTTTTCATTACATATTTATTTGAACCAAATAAATATGAACAGATATACAAAATCATGAAGGAAAAAACAAAAGTTAGATTTCCTAAATTGTGCGCTGCTCTGCAAAATCTAACACTTGCTTTACAATTTGCAGGATTTGCTAATGCTTTACACTAAATAATTGATGAAATGAATCCAACTGATTAAATTTTCATCACATGACATGTGTTGAAACCAGAACTACTTCCCAAAGACAAATGTGCTGCGTTATTGTTCTCGTAGATACTGTATTAACTTGTGAAATAAAACTAGGAATCAAGCCAGAAAACGTGGACATGTGATGTTTAAATTATGAAGGATGAATTTCCCCACAGGAATGCATGTACTGTGTAATCACTCATACAGCGCTACAGCATGTTCACAAGAGAGCCGGGCGGCACTGGTTGCAGGAGATGAAAACACTCACCGAGCCTCTGGGACACGCTGGATTCAGCGTGTTGGATCGTCAGCGTGAAGCTCGGAGAGCTCTACATGCAGAGCTGGAGGTTCCAGCGATGGCTGAAACATCTCTGATCCCCTGCGTCTCCTCTCTTCCCTCAAAGCTAAAGAATGCTCTGCATCACACTATAAATTAATGTCAACCCTGAACCAACTTTGTCCTGTCAGGAACACTTTGTGCACTTGGCTGAGCACATTATGTTCCCAAAGTCACATCTGATCTCTGACTTTGATCACTGCCTGTGAGGCCAAACCAAAATGGTTTTTCTTTCCTTTTTATCTTGTGAGGCCCCCCTTGAGCATTGTCATCTCTGCATCACGGTCCACGCAGGGATCTGCTGCAGAGCAGATCCCAAAACATAACTGATGAGAAAAAAAAGTCAACTGTGACATAACATCCTAAAGCTTTTAAAAGAAAATATACTGTCAATGTACGCAGGAGTGTCACAGTTGGAGCTTTAGTTATCGTAGCAGTCTGGATGGTTTACTTTCATCTCCAGAGGATGGATCACACCCAATTAACTGAACCTGGACTTTTCAAAGCCACTATAAACTTTAAATGTTTGTGTTTTAGTAAAAAAAAGGGCCATTGTAGTTCATATGTACGACGGAGTATTAGGGCCAAACTAAGACAAAAAAAAAAAGGAAATTACGAGAATAAAGTTGTAAAATTACGAGAATAAAGTCATAATGTTGCGAGAATAAAGTCGTAATAGAATAAAGTCGTAATATTATGAGAATAAAGTCGTAATATTACGAGAATAAAGTCGTAATATTACGAGAATAAAGTCGTAACATTACGAGAATAAAGTCGTAACATTACGAGAATAAAGTCGTAATTTATGAGAATAAAGTCGTAATTTATGAGAATAAAGTCGTAATTTATGAGAATAAAGTCGTAATTTATGAGAATAAAGTCGTAATATTATGAGAATATAATTTATGAGAACTCTAACAGGAAGAGCTTCTTCTCCCTGTGTAAAAATGAGGAATATTGAGCATCTTGTGAAGTTATATTAATAATATATTTAATATTACGACTATATTCTCAAAATATTACGACTTTATTCTCGTAATATTATGACTTTATTCTCGTAATATTAAGACTTTATCCTCGTAATATTACGACTTTATTCTCTTATTATTATGACTTTATTTTCATAATTTCCATTTTTTTTGTCTTAGTTTGGCCCTAATACTCCGTCGTACATATGAGTACTGCTGGGGGTTTATTATAATCATTGGCAAACCCTCAGTTTTTCGTTGTTTTTTTTTTACTTACTATACCTTCAAAATTGTCAAAATAAAGGACCCCTCCAACAGTTTAGGTGTTATTTGTGTTTAGTGAAGCAAATATAGATTGGCTTGGTAAAATGCTTCACTTTAATAGTCCATTCATCCATCCATTTTCTATACCCACTTTATGGTTTGCAGGGTCACAGGGGTCTGCTGGAGTCAGGTTCACCCTGGACAGGTCACCAGTCCATCACAGGGCCACATATATACAGACACACTCACACCTACGGGTAATTCAGAATCATCAAATAACCTAGCATGCATGTTTCTGGACTGTGGGAGGAAGCCGGAGTAACCGGAGGAAACCCACGCAAGCACAGGGAGAACATGCAAACTTTAATAGTGACCATTGTAACTTTTACACCTTCTAGCTCCAAACAAAAGCACTGGAATTTGTGAGGATACCTACGTGCGAACACAGGGATGATATTAGTCTCCAGGATGTTCCATTCAAGATACAGTATAAGGACAAAAGTAAATGGATCTCTGACTATTACACCAACGGAGATTGTAATGACATTGTAATCAAATACATGCACTGTCACATGGAGCTACTATAACAGCTCCCACTCCTCCAGGAAGGCGTTACACAAGACTTGTGGGATGTTTCTGTGGGAATTTGTG
Source organism: Cololabis saira (assembly GCF_033807715.1). NCBI lineage: Eukaryota > Metazoa > Chordata > Actinopteri > Beloniformes > Belonidae > Cololabis > Cololabis saira. Next base: position 4,547,266 of record NC_084600.1, on the reverse strand, counting down.
TCCATTCAGTGTGTAGAGCATTTATGAGGTCAGCCCCTGGTGCAGGATGAGAGGGCCCGGCCTGGTCGGTCCAGTTCTTCCCCACCAAACCTGTTACCCCACGTCTTTGCAGTCCCTGCTTTGTGCTCTGGGGTCCAGTTCTGTTGGGATAAACAACAGACCTTCACCAAACTGCAGCCACACAGTTTGAAGCATAGCACTGTCTGAAATATCTTGGTATGGAGCAGAATTAAGGTTCCCCTTCACTGGAAATGAGTGCACTACCGGAAACCCTGAAAATCAGAGCGTACCGTTACCCCTCCTGGAGCTAATGCCCCCCCGCCCCTCCAGAGGTGGTAGTAACGAGTTACATTTACTCCGTTACATTTACTTGAGTACGTTTTGGGAAATGTTGTACTTTTAGGAGTAGTTTTGAATCACTATACTTTTTACTTTTACTTGAGTAGATTTGTGAAGAAGAAACTGTTCCTCTTACTCCGCTACATTAGGCTACGTTGAGCTGTTACTTTTCTTTTATCCCTTTTATCCACGTACGCGTCAATCTCATGACATCACTGGGTGATTCTTTGGGAAAAATGTTTGTTTTTGCATGTTTTGTCACATTTACACAGACTCAAACACACACAGAGTTTCTATGAGTTCATGTTTGTTCTAGTTCTGGTTAAAAAAGAAAAGTACAAAGGCTTGACATTTTGTGCTACTTGTGCTTAATTTATTTTTTTATTCTGTTATTTTATTATTTATTAAAGTACTTGAATTTACTTTAAGATTATTTTAATTTAAGCTATTTTTTATTAATTTTAATTTATTTTATTATTTTATTGATTTAATTAGCCTGAAGATGGTTATTTTGTACTTTTGTCTGTTTGAATGGTTGTGTTAAAAAATAAATCAGATGTTACTCAACAGTTACTCAGTACTTGAGTAGTTTTTTCACCAAGTACTTTTTTACTTTTACTCAAGTAATTATTTGGATGACTACTTTTTACTTCTACTTGAGTCATATTATTCTGAAGTAACAGTACTTTTACTTGAGTACAGTTTTTGGCTCCTCTACCCACCTCTGCCCCCCCCCCACATTAATGCCCTCCCGGTGTTGGTAGAGGGAGCAATGCCCAGGACTTTAGGTAGGAGCACTGGATGATATAATGGGGAAAAAAATCGGGATAAAAAAAAAAATATATATATATATATATATATATATATATATATATATATATATATATATATATATATATATATATATATATATATATATATATATATATATATAAAAAAAAGAATGCCAGTGTATGTTGAGAAGTCTTCATCTATGGAATCAGCAGATTGTTAACTACATCTGTGATGCCCGTACTTAGCAGTCGATGAGCCTGCTCTCTGTGATTATACATGGTTGTCAGCTTCATGGCTGTTGTGGACATGTAGTTCAAGATTTCTAGAAAAATGTAGATATATTTTTAATTGTCCTTTTGTCTGCATTAATAAATTACAACATACAGATAAATTAAAATATCAAACCATGAATTCAGGCAGCCTTTCTACACAAGCAAGGCCTCTACTTGCAGCGTGAGAACTGCTAAACTGATTCAAATGAGTTTCCGTCAGGTCCTATTTCAGTGGAGGATTCATTTGCATGTCCACAAACCTGTGCGTGTTGAAAGAGGCAAATTTAAACTAACGCTCTTTGAAATGGCGTTGCAAGAAGCCCATTGTTGTGAGCATCGTTGCGCCTGCAAGGGTGTGACTGCATCAGTCTGCAAAACCAAAAACACTGTTGGGAGACGTAGGTTTTTGACTGAAAACAAAAGGATATAACCTCAATTTAGGGAGTCTCTCCTGAACAATGGTCACTTTTGATAGAAATTACTGCAACATGGTCAGGAAGGGAAATGCTGAGCTCTAAACACAATCTATGCAAAAAATAGAAGAACTACAGTCCCCCCCCAAAAAAAATAAAAAATAAAAAATGCTATGCTGCATTGGTGTAACTAGGTATACAGCTACAGAAATACTTGAAACAAGCATATTCTTTTTAGTTCTTCATGGAAATAACAAAGCAGGAATCAGTCCTGCTGGAGTTGTCAGGGAGGGATTTTCTAGCTCAAAATGAGAAAGCGCTCTATAAAAAACAGCCAAAAATCAATCTTGGGGACGAGAGAAGAAGTGAAGGGGATTGATACAGGCTGGCACGGATTCAGCACCCTTATCTCCGAGAACTTTGATCTCTGAGACGAAGTGTTTCATTTCGTCTTTTCTTCAGAGTTTGTAACTATTGTGTCGTTGCATCATTTCTGGTGCGGAGCGAGTCAGACTAGGATGTAGGTAATTCACAGAATCGTCGCCTCTGTGTTGATCTTTTGTGCAAGCGCGCAGGCTTTGTAAGGCAGGGAGGGATTATATGTCTGGAAATTCCTCTGTCATTTTAATGAGCAGACATGCATTTCTCTGGGCTTTGGAGATACCTATTGGGGTTGTTTCAAAATTGAATCCTTAGGATGCCAGACAGATTTCTATCACACCTGTCATGAGCCCAAGGTGACATTAACAGACTCCCAATTTCTGAGATATTCAGTTAATATTACAATGGAGACAAAAGCGGAAAAATCCTGATATCTTGAATAAAACTGGTTACAGCAGGATAAATCTTGCTCTTAATTAAATGTTGAGATAAATTATTCTTTAAATCAGTCAGTTTTATCAATCACTATGACTGAAGCCTCTAAACCTTAACCAACACCTTCGGTACATGTTGTGCATATAAATGCTCTCAGGAAGGTGATTTGAAGGTTTAGAAGACTTATTAAAGACTGTATGACGATTTGATAGAATTTAGTCACCATAACATCAGGGACTTAACGGTATGTGATGACTGCACTCAAAAAGACTCAAATGTTTGTTAAACATTTCAATCTGGGCCACTAAATGTAGCTTGTTTTTAAGCTGTCTAATGGAACTACACGATGAAGGGTTTTGCAGAAAGAAAAAGAGCTCAGTTTTTGTCTTCTGATGCTGCAACATTTCAGATGTTGGTGTTTATCCTGCAGACGCAGAGGTTTCCGGTAAAACACACCTGTATCCTGCACTTTGCCATGGACCCATCATAATGCACATACAGGACTGTCTCAGAAAATTAGAATATTGTGATAAAGTTCTTTATTTTATGTAATGCAATTAAAAAAACAAAAATGTCATACATTCTGGATTCATTACAAATCAACTGAAATATTGCAAGCCTTTTATTATTTTAATATTGCTGATTATGGCTTACAGTTTAAGATTAAGATTCCCAGAATATTCAAATTTTTTGAGTATAGGATATTTGAGTTTTCTTAAACTGTAAGCCATGATCAGCAATATTAAAATAATAAAAGGCTTGCAATATTTCAGTTGATTTGTAATGAATCCAGAATGTATGACATTTTTGTTTTTGTGATTGCATTACAGAAAATCACAATATTCTAATTTTCTGAGACAGTCCTGTACATGAAGATGGAGAAGAAGATGGCTGATGGAACCACTGGTGGGCGATCTGCTCACGGTGGAGAAGCGACACCAGAATCTGCTTCTGCTGCCGACCACTGGAGGGAGACAGAAGCCGCGGGATGCAGGTTATGATGCAGCTTCATGTAACTTTCTTCATGTTTTACTCATCATTTTTCTCATCGTCCATGTGAAATAAAACTGAAAAAGTTGAACTCATTCCCTGCATGTTTTACATCACGCATTTATCCATCTATTTTCTTTGTCTCGGTTCCTCCTCTTGAAGCTTCTTCCTGTGGTTTCCTCTAAGATGATGGATTTCACTACTGGCAGCCACAAAAAGCTTTGCAGAGGGGGAGGCTTGAGCTTTTTAAAGATGAAAGAGTGCCGGGGATGGGGATGGGCGCGGGAAGGGTGGGCCTGAGCCTGACCATCATCACCGGCTCAGTGTGAGTAATTCAAAAAAAGTGAGGCTCATGTCTCCAGGCTTTTATGTCATTATTAAAGGCTGAACGCTGACGGTGGAAACCATCAAGGAAATAACACCGAAGCCGGCTCAGTCAGTGTCACAGTCTATTTTAACAATGACATCACACCAAAAATATACTGTACGTCTTCTTGAATCTCAGAGGTCGAGGCTTTAAAAGAAAATGAAACCTCAAAAAATACTATTTTGTATTTATAGTAAGTAGCAAAATAAAATAAAAACTATCAGAGGTGATGAGGAGCGATGCAGGCAAATGATAAAACCGTTTAGTTATACAAGAATTGTGCAGTTCTGGGGAGTTTTTCACCTAAGTGGGTATAAAACCACAGACCTGCATCCCTTTGGTAAAATAAAAGTAGTGCAGCCTCATGTAGAAAGTGTAGGACCAGATGCATATTCCCTTTTAGGTGTTTAATGTTCAGCTGGAGAAACTTTATGGCACACGCCTCAGAGAGGAGCTCAGTGCAGTGCTGGTCGACCACCAGCAGGGGGCAGTGTGGCTTCACAGGAGATACACACCTTTCAATATAAGGGGAAACTGAACAAAGCTCCCTTGAGTACAAAGACAGGAAAATATAACAATAAAATCGTCTTGGAAGCAGAGCAGCAGTCACCTAAGAATTTCTGGAAACTCAATATCGCTCATTGTCTGATTGTTAGACTTTCCATCTCAGATTCCTTTTGCCTTTTTAGCTCCAGATTAAAACTACCTCGACGCACCAAAACCCTTTCTTTATATTACGGTTACTTGGTTCGGTCCGTGTTTGCTGTCTCTCCTGGCATCTGATCCTGTAATTGGAGTGCAGCCCGTACACCCCCATCTCTGTTTTGATTGAAACCTTGTCCTTAACTCACCGACGCGCTCTAAAGTACACTTTAGTCTGACAAAAAAATAGCAAACACTTTACTGGATTTATTCATCTAATCACAAATATCTACCATCACAGGCACTTCTTTTTTTCCTTTCTAACAATTCCCACGTGAAAGGGTTTGTTTTCACTACCATTTCTGATTAGCTGAACCCGTCGTGCTGCTTTTCTCTCTTTTCATGTACCTGTTAACTTTAAAATTAAATTCTAATCACCAGGTTCATGCATAAAATGGAATAAGCAAATTTCCATTTAAATAACTTCTCTGTTGTATAGCACCGCAGGTGAATTACATTTGGGCCTAATCAGTACTGAGTGTGGATTTACTTCAGGCATTAAACAAATTAAAATTTATGGCATAGAATTGCTTGGCTGAAACCACCCGATGTATAATAATCATTACTGCTCAGCTAATTGTCCACCGCCGTATATATATCATTATGAAAGAGAAACCTGCGAGGGCATTCCCTCCTGTCATCCCGAGTTCACTGATTAAAAGCTGGAGATTCTGCACATTATTGGATTTATGAATAGTTTTATAATCCGCCCTAAGTGATGCAGTTGTGTGGTCTAAATGGCCCATTCATATATAAAATATGGATTGTTTCTTCATTATAGCAGGCTTTTGTGAAGCCGGTCTGTGCTGACATATCAAAGTCCGTTGTGATCTATTTCCATCCAGGTGAAGGAGGAGTTGCAGCTGCACAGCCAGCCCCTCCAACCGTTTCTCATCTGCTTGCTTTGCCTCATCATCTTACATAAGGACCCAACTGCGCACATCCAGAACGCTGAAAATGTGTGAAATACTCTTCTGGAGCCGGGCTTTCAGTCACACGAGTCCTGCTGGTTCCCTGATCTGCTGGTTAGTTCACCACTTTGCTCCTGACATCTCAACAATCTTGTTATGGACCAAGTAAAGATATTAATGTTGCCAAGAGGACGACTTTTAATGATCCATGATCTTCTTATTTTACTTGCAGCAACAAGATGCACAAATGCAATATTTAAGTCTCTTCAGAGTCATTGTAGGTTTATTGCTGTGGACAGGAAGGATGTCCTGCAGCGGATCTGAAGAAACATCTGACTGAAGACTCTGTTGCCGAATCACTGTGTTGTGAAGAGGATGCTCAGGGTTGTTCTTGCACTGCAAAAACTCAAAATCTTAACAAGAATATTTGTCTTATTTCTAGTTAAAATGTCTCATTTTTAGTCAAAAAAATCTCAATACACTTAAAACAAGACTCATCACTGGAAAAAACAAAAATGTTCACCTGTTTCAAGTAGATTTTCACTTAAATCTACCAGTGGAACAAGACTTTTTTGCTTGTAATGAGAAGATAAATCTTGTCCCACTGGCAGATTTTTCTACTTATTTCAAGTGAAAATTTACTCGAAACAGGTGAAAATTGTCAAATAACAAGTTATTTTTATGGTAATGACTCTTGTTTTAAGTGTAATGAGATTTTATGACTAAAAATGAGACATTTTAACTAGAAATAAGACAAATACTCCTGGTATGATTTTGAGTTTTTGCAGTTTGGTCTTCTTCCTTTGCAGTTTTCATCTCCAGAGGCTTCAGCACAGTCTTCAGAAGAGATCCAGCCTTCTTTATCAGTTTGTTCTGCTGCTCCCCAACAGATGACACCAGATGTGACTGAAGTCTCCACAACAGACTTGTAGAAGATACTAAAACATCTTACTTCAAACACTGAAGGTCTGAAGCTTCCTCAAAAAGTTAAGTCGGCTCTGTCCTTTCTTATAAACAGCACCAGTGTTGTATCTCCAGTCCTCTCCTTCTTCTCCTATGATGGAAAAACTATTCTACTTAGTGCTGGCTCTCCTAAAATCCAATTGTCTTGTTCACATTCAAGATGAGATGATTTTTCCAACACCATGGCACAAAACGGTTTACCAGGTTCCTGCAGTCAGTCTCCCGTCCATCACTGATACGCCTCACAACGGCAGACGGCAGACTTACCCGAGTATTTCTGCAGATGACAGGACTCTGACTGGTACTGGAGGCCCGAGGTGTGTACTAGTTTGGGCTTGTGTGGTAGAGAGTTTCACAGAGAAGACTTTTAAATGAAATAGCCACAAACTCTGGGAACAAGCATCACACAGCTTTTAAAAACATCTGAAGATGAAAAGATGATGGCTTATGCAACAGGATAATGTACCCAAACACCCCCCCTCCCACAAACAAAGTGAACTTTGCAAACCTTCAACTAAATGTCATCGTGTGAATAGATCTCAGCAGAACCAAGGTTTTTTCAAAGGTTAGAACTCGTAATCACATTTTCAACTGGGTGTACATAATGGAAAAAAAAACAGAATAAAAGCTTCTGAGTTTGCAGGCTAACAGTTTTGTTTTGTGGAAGGTTTCTTATTTTCTTTCATTTGTCTCATTGTCCAAAATGGGAAACAGTGAGTCAGTCACCGAACAAAGTATGAAATAAGTGAAATGTGGTTTAGGGATTGTTTCAAGGTGGTTTGAATAAAAGAAGGCTCTGAAATTCACACAACATCATGAAGATGATGCATTGGTGGATTGTATGTGTGCATCAACATCCTACCAACAGATCATGAAGGTGTGCATGTGTGTAACAGCTGAACTGAAGATTCTCTGTATTTACTTCTGTCCAAAGGCTGCAGCCATATGAACATCCTCATCATGTGGGAAAATAAGAAGAAACACCAGTCAAAGACTTTTGAGATTGTCACAAACACAAACGCTTCTACTCGGTGGGACTGAGAAAAATGAATTGAAAAAGTAATATTTATACTATATCATTCAAAAAAACAACAACATTGTAAACATATTCTTAGCTATAAAGCCATTCTAAGGCAGCTCTTCCCGCTTGGATAAGAAACATTTTAAAGCGACTCTAGGTAACAATACCACTTCTGACCAGATGGGGGCAGGGAAAGTTCATGTGTCAACCGAAGGCAAGAGGCAGACTGTGGAGTAAAGGCTGGATTATGGTTCTGCAACAAATCCACGCCGAGCGTGCGCCGCAGGTTGCGCCGCGTCGCGCACCCCACGCCGTGCCTGACGCACCTCCCACAAATTGTAATTACACGTCAAGAGGTCGCAGACCAACGCAGACCGAGAGGGCTGTGATTGGTTTGCTTGGTAGCAACGCATTTCCGGTTCCGGTTCGTGAAGCAGTCGTGAACTTTCAGCGCTCTTTTCTTCGTGTGTGTGTGATTTTTTTTGTTTTGTTTTTTTTGCACAATAGTTGTCCTTATCTGTTTGATTCACTGTGACCGGAAAAGTCGGATAAACCATTCAGGAAAAGATCGTACCGCCCTAGAGGTCACGGGGGGTACTGCACCGCGGCGAAATGGAGTGACAGAGAAGTCGGGAGGATTCACGGCGGCGTTGCGACGGCGTCACGGCAGCGGCGTGTGCTCTGCGTTAGTGTAGCGCAGAACCATAATCCAGCCTTAAGTGGAGCGTCACTCTGAGGGGACACACGTGACCGCAGCTCTCCAGTGGTTATGGCAGTGTTTCTCAATCCTGGTCCTCGTGGGCCCCTGTCCTGCATGTGTTAGATGCTACCCTGCTTCAACACACCGTGATACAAGTACTTGTGTCATCAACAGACTTGTGCAGACTTTGGTGACAAGCTAATGAGGGCCTTTAATTAGACTCAGTTGGAATGTGTTGGTGCAGGGAAACATCTAAAACATGCAGGACAGGGAACCACGAGGACCAGGATTGAGAAACACTGGGTTATGGTTTATTTTTCTAATTTCACCTTTATTTAACCAGATAAAAAAGACCCATTGAGGTCAAGACCTCTTTTCCAAGGGTGACCTGGCCAAGGAAGGAGCAGCACACGTCCACACACAAATAACAGCAATCACGTAATAAACATTAAAATGAGAGTGCAAACTGTTTAGCAAATAAAGTGCAATAGTGGTGACTTCAGTAATATGTAAAAAAACAACAACTTCAGAAATAATTTAAAATTTAAGAACACAGGCACATGTAGTTTAAAAACACAGGCACTGCTGAAAGGATTCTCGTTGTCGGTTTTTAAGAAGTGAGCGAAAGGCTTCAAATGAAACAAGTTCAGGCATTTTCAGTTCGAGTTGGATGGTATTCCACGCAGATGGTAGAGGTAACGTATCAAGATAAGGTGCTTCATGAAGTGCAGATCACACGATTCCCATGGAGAGTGAAGGTCCACTTCTCCACCATCTGCACCAGACCCTTCTCCCCTCCAGCTATGGATGACCATAGCCAAGTGCACCTCTTGTGCGACAAGATGACATGCCGTACAGCCCCCCCTCATTCTCTGCAGTAAGATCTTTCCTCACTGATATGCCCCATGTGGTCAGAAGTGGTATTGCCACTTAAAGTGATTTTAGTGTGAAATAAAAGTCAATAGACAATGCTCAAATATCCTCTTATGTGTGTTAAAAAGAATGGATAGACAGCATCCCAAAATCATGATGCTGGAGTATGAAAACCATGACAACCCATTTGTGATGTCGTTAGATCTGGGCGAGCTGCGCAGAGCGGCTAGTGGAAGCACTGGACAAATCAAGCTCCCTCAAGAAAAAAAATAATTAAAAGACAAGTAAATAAATAAATAATAACATTAAAGGAAATGTATGGCTTTTCCCCTCCGAGGCATCGAGCTGTGAGGGACACATGAGCAGTTGGTTAGTTAGGCTCTCTTTATAATTAGACTCTGGGCTGCCACCATCATTTCTCATCTCCGTGGAGAGGAGAGCACCGGTCTCTTCACAGCAACCTGCCTGCAAGGTGCTCATTAGAGAAGTCACGCACACACACCCACACACCCAGCACAAAGTACATGTGTGGTTAGAGGCCCTTTCTGTTTTATTTACTCCACCAACTCAAATAATTGTTTATCATTCAATTTCAAAAGGGGGGCAGGTTTGTTTTTTCTTACTTTCTTTTCCTCCATCAAACAGCTGTGGAGACAGGGCCCGCCTCAGCAATCTGATGACAGGTGACATGCTGCGGAGAGGAAAGCTCGTCATTATAATTATTACGTTGATGTCAGTTTTCAAGTTGCTTCAAGAAAATTTGAAGGTAACATATCGAATGATTCAATTCTGTTCAGTTTTTCAATATTAATATTGTAGGGTGCGACATTAAGGAGAGACTACTTCAGTGCATTAATGATAAAGATGAAAAAATTGACTAGTCAATTTCCATGGTAGCCAGCATGACAGTGATGATCACATTTGATTTGGTCCCAGCATGGTCCTGGTGTTGCAGTTAACAGACTGAAGCTAAATCAAGACCAGTCAAGGTGACTGTTGCTACTTACTTGGGTCTTTGGCTTTTCGTGTGAATAAAGAACTCAATTAAACCAAACCAAAATTGCTTTGAAAATGAAAAGATTTGAGCTAAAATCATTTGTGGCAGACAGCGCACACATAATAAATCAAAAGTTGACTGAAAGTCCTATCATGAAAGTTATACACATATAGATGCTACAGAATTTAAGTCATTTCATAAAATGCCTCATTTGTTTCAGATCCTTAATGGTAGTGAGCTGTTCCCATATGCAGAATCCACCAGCTTCAGTCACCACGCAGCGTTTGACTGCTGCTTATGTCATTTCATTTAGATGTGCACAAAAATAACATTTGCAGCGTAGGAAAATGCTCCAGGTCATGTTAACAGGTGAGTAACATGCATGACATTAAGCCTCTTGCAGAAGATGTTCTATTAAATTTGTACAAGTCAGATTTGAAAACGGTCTGAAAGGCCTCATGCAGCTTTGTGTCACACTGCCTTTGCTGCCGCAGCCGTGAGGAGCGCAATCAGATGGAAAGGTAAAAGCATCATCTTCATACACCTGAAATAAGCACTTGTGGGGGATCTGAAGAGATAGGGCTCAATGAGTGAAAAACCCCATGAGGTCCCGGGTCTGCGAGGCAGGAAAAAATGTCAAGGTGAACACCGAGTGGTCTGCAGCTGCCCTTGAAATGAAAATGTTTCTGTTAAGATCTCCCAAGCATTGTGTAAAACTCCTGGAGGTAATACAGAAAAGCCTTATCAAAAGAAGGCAGAAACCATGTGGAAAGGACTCTTTGATCTGTGGGAAGTGCATATGTGAAGCACTCAAATGTACTCGCATTTACTCATACTTGTCAGATTAACTGCAAATAGAATATTATACCTCGGCACTTGGAATATGATATGATTAGTTTTATAAACGAGTGTCGCATGGTGGAGGCATTATGAACATTTCCTTATTGAAACCAGTGAGCAGTGACAGCTTCATCCTGCTTTTGGATTAAAAAGAAAAAAAAGTATACAATAATTTGTATGGATGCAATACATGACTAAAAAACACACACATTTGCAGAGAGTGTGAAGTGAAGTCAGTGGCCAGGGTTGGCCAGCACTCCGACAGCTCATCCATGCAAATCTGATTCCTGCCTCCCGTTGGTCCCAGCTGCAGCAGCGCCAAGCCACCGCTCCAGGACATGTTTGTTTGGGCTCTTCTCAAGTCCCATTTTATGCATCTCTTATAAATCACTTGTTCCCAGTGCTTCCAACATAAAACCTGACATGTTTCAGACAAAATGCTTTGAGTGGGGTTTATCACTTTTCCATTGAAATAAATAAAACATTAAAATAACCCAACTCTGCATTGGTGCACTGGAGAGTTGCAAACAGTAGATGTTAATCCGGATCAGATTTGTCCGTGTTTCGCTTGGCATTTGTGTAAATAATGAATTCAGGTTAGCCGTGCAAAAGGGTTTTTATAACTCAACGCACAATGTCTCTTTAATTTGAAGTCCTGTCACACTGTGTCCCATAAATCAACACTTGAAGTGCAAACAGTTATTTAGGAGTCTGACTGAAGATCAATCCCATGATTTGTAAGTTTATTTCGCACGCCCAAGTAATTATAAGTTATAAGACACATCTTTTATGGATGAGCTTTCAAATACACATGTTATTTTATTAACACTTCATCTCACTGAAAATGTTATTGATTTTGCTGTCATCCTTTTACAGTCCCATTTTATCAGCTCCGGTATCCAATCACCCAACACAGATTTCCAGCCCGTGGGGCGGCTCATGCTTCTGTTTGGGCTTGTGTATAAGAGATAGGGGCCGACAGCAGAGGGATAGATATATTCAAACCAAACTCACACATTAAGGAAATATTGATTACCACTAAAATATATTCATTCTTAGAAACAATGGTTTTATGGTTTTCTTATGGTTCATAAGCTCTCCTCTATGAGCTAATTAAAGGAGTTTGGGGGTTTTATTTGTATTTTTCTTCTGTTAATTTGTTAGTTTGAATTGTTACGAATTGGTACATCCTCTTGGCCACGTCTTCGTCCATCCCTTACCTCCCATGCCACTGCCATCGTAGTTCACAGCCTTGTAACCTCCTTTATCGAGTACTGTAACTCTTCTTCTTCTCATAAATCCCTCCATAAGTTACAACTGGTCCATAACTCTGCTGCCAGGATAATGGTCAGAACTCCCTCCATCAACTCCATCACTGCTCCACTGGCTCCCGGTCCACATCATCAGCTTCCAACTTCTGCTGTACACCTTCAAGGTCTTTCATAACCTTCAATTATATTTTATTTATATAGCGTCTATTACAACAGAAGTTGTCTCTAGGATCTTTCCAGAGACCCAGAACATAAACCCCCGAGCAATTATTACATAAACATAACATAAAAACAGTGGCAGGTAAAAAAAAAGTTAAACCTTAAGCCAAACAGTGGCAAGAAAAACTCCCCTTTAGGAGGGAAGAAAGAAAGAATAAATACATAATCAAATAATTAAAAATAAATAGTTAAAATAATAATACATAACTAGATAAGAAAGAAAAAGAAATAGTACATTATACATCTAATGACACTGTAGAAAGTTTCTCCCTTTTACCAGAAGTTATAAAAGTGTTACTTGTCACCTCAAAAAACAAATCTATACCAATCAGGCACTTAAAAACAACTAGAAACAACTCTTGGATTAGACCAATTCCTGGATGGTCTTGAGTTGCAAAAAACCCCAATGATGCCTTATATCAAGTCCAGCTCAGAAACCACAATACACACACAACTTAAACATGAATTAAAATATGTTACTAAAGAATATTTTACTGAACTTTAACCACGGCTTCTTCTTGCTAAATCTCAAATAACGTACTGCATGTACAGTGTCCAGTTATGCATATATATATATATATATATATATATATATATATATATATATATATATATATATATATATATATATATATATATATATATATATATATATATATATATATATATATTTAAACTCGAAAATCATTGAGGGCAAGCCCTCATTTACAATGATGTCGAGCAATACAAAAGTATCAGCTGTAGCACTTTTTTATTTCCCTGTTTGTATGCCGCCCTGACCCTTTGGGTTCACCCTGGAAATAAACAATGAAAAGGAACATTTAAAAACTGAGAAATAGTACATTATACATCTAATGACACTGTAGAAAGCTTCTCCCTTTTACCGTAAGTTATAAAATTGTTACTTGTCAACTCAAAAAAAAAAAATCAGCCTCAAAGTAAAAGCAGGCCTTTATTTCAATGTTATTCATCTGTATGTCTGTAAAAGTGTCATAAAACCCAACGTCCCCACCAAACGGGTTTTCTCTGCAACAGAAGACCTGAGCATCATTAAACATAGTTGCTCAGCAAACCCTAAAACATGAGCATGTGTGGTGACAATAGTGGTTCAACTGCGCATAACTCAATTCTGCAGAGATGGAAAGGAAGAAGATTCCTCACTCCCTTGAATTTGATTTTATTGCAGACATCGATCGACAATTAAGTTCATTACTATTTTTATTAACGATTTTTCCAGACAACATCTAATAATCATTGCACCCTACTTGAAAATACTAAAAAACAATGTTGCATGTTGTAAAAAGGCCATTTTCATATCAATATTTTTTCCCCTGCTATTGTGACTCCGTATAAATGTTGTTTCTTTCCAGGTTTAGAGACGGGCATGTCTCTTTGATAATCTAATTTCCTGTCACCATAGTCCTGTAAAATATAATCTATTTCTTTATCTGAGCAGTCTGCGTGCCTTTACCAATTCATGTGTCACTCAATCCATCAAATCAGCTGCTGCAAGATGCTGGTTAACAGACACACACATTCAGCTGCCAAACAGCTCATGGAAAAGGTAAGATCTGGTTATAAAACATCCTTGCAGTTAATTTTTCTTTGTTACATGTACACACATGGACATGTTTGTTGCTACCTTTTGATCGAAGTAAGAGAAAGCAACAATCCCAAAATAACTGACAAGTAAACAGACATTAATTTTGATTATTAGTTCAACTAAATCATATGAAATAAATAAATAAATAAACTAATGAAACTATGCTTGACAAATGAGTTAGTATCCTCAGCTTTATTTACACAACCAGGTGATGGCTGTAACTCTCACTGAGACTTTCCACCTGTAGACAGGTATTTTGGTCAACTCTTCACCAGTAAACTGCTCCAGTTGTCTCATGCGTGAAGGATTTCTTCCCCGCTGGATTCACACAGCCAGGGGCGTCACTAGGTTTTAAGGACAGGGGGGGCTTAGCCCCCAAGAGATGCACAGGTTATGAGCAAACGTAGCACACGAGTACAAGCTTTTCCATGCAACAACACTGTCCTTAGGTGTTTGTGCCATCTCATGCATGCCAAAGATGACTAAAGCTTTCTTCCAGTTCTTGCAACCACTACTTACCAAACTATAATGTTTGATGTTTTTCCCAAACACTCTACATGGTTGACAGAATATTCTAGCCAGTTGTGTTACAGGTCCATATTCAGTACTCGAGTTGTAAAATAAAATCAGGGGGGATGGTGGATTTTATCATATGAGGACAGATAATTTGTGCTGATTACAAATAATATAATATATTACAAATAATAGCAGTGACCAAAACACCTGCAGAAATACTGCAGGAATGACATAGCAGCAGTTAAATGCAGCCTTCTGTAAGCTTTAAATATCCACTGGGCTTACATCAAATACATCAAAACACAACAATAAAAAACACTTTTCTGAACTTATCAATATGACTCTGTCCTTCACAGGATAAGTAACATGGATCACTGCAAAAACTCACAATCTTAACAAGAATATTTGTCTTGTTTCTAGTTAAAAAGTCTCATTTTAGTAAAAAAATCTCATTACACTTAAAACAAGACTCATCACTGGAAAAACAACAAAACAATTTTCAGCTGTTTCAAGTAGATTTTCACTTGAAATAAGTAGAAAAATCTGCCAGTGGAACAAGATATTTTTGCTTGTAATGAGAAGATACATTTTGTCCCACTTGGTGTTATTTTTCTGGTGATGACTAAATGTTGAAATAGCAGTAAAACCACATTCATTGATGAAATGACATAAGGGATGGAAAGGGGGGATGGCAGTTTTACAGGGGGGGGTGATTTGGACTGTTTTTATTTCAGGGGGGATGCCATCCGCCCTCATGCCCCCTCAACTCCAGTACTGTTCATAGGGATGGAGGAGTGATTATTATTAGTGTATTATTATTATTTCCACTGATGATAACCACACCTTGAATGAGTTCAGTTCGATTTTTCAGAGCTAAAACTTGACAGAAATCAACATTATGCTAACAGTTTAACTTAGTGTGCTAGTCAGGTTTTTATTTATCAAAATGGGGAGCACCTGGTTCATTAATTACATGGGACTCTCTGCTGTTAGCTGGAGCTAACTAATTGTTACTACCAGAAGTGATGAAGACTTACTTTCTTGAGAAATCTGCGTATATCCAGTTGTCTGTGTGTGTGCAGGACGTAGCTAGTGTGTCGGTATGTGTAGATGCAGCGGAGTGTAAAGGGGCAGTGAAAACGTGGACTGGATTTTCAGTAATGTGGGTGTTCTCTATGAAAACTGGAACGGATTGGGTGACGAAGCACTGACGCTACCTTAACACTGTAGTGAATGGGACCAACAGATTTACGATCATATTTAAGTGACAGGTTTATATTATTATTTATTTAAAATAATATTTGTGCGTCTTTATATTGAATTGGTCTGCATTTTTTGTAAAAAAAAAAAAAAAATAGAATAAAAAAAAACCAAAAAAAACCCACCAAATTATTTAGGGGGGCTTAAGAATATTTTAGGGGGGCTTCAGCCCCCCTAAAATAGGCCTAACGACGCCACTGCACACAGCCATCACTAAATATTTGGACACAAGCAGCCAGTGGAGAAACCGGTGTCAGAAAGCAGAAAAGCCACTTGTTTGTAACCTCAGCACTTGGCCTGCTACATAACTGTTAAAATCCCACTATAAATTCAGAGAAACTTCAGACTAGATTTCTGAACTGAGAGTAAAATAAATCTGCGCTACTCTCATTCAAATCATACAAATATTAAACCACGATAAAGGAAGGCCCAGCCAGTAAGAAAGTGGAGGAATTCTAGCAACCAAACTGAAAACGGAATGTCCGATGATGCAATCAAACATATTCTTTGATCTTCAGGAAGATCAAAGAGTATTTTTGTTCCGTTATGATGTCATCACATTCATGACATCAGTGGCTTGTGGGCGGGGCTAAAGCCAGCCAGAGTCTATAAATTCTGCATTCCACCCATTTGTTGCTCATTCAAAAAGAGGAAGAGCACAGTGTACTCAAGTTCTGGACGCTGAATCAACTGAAAACAACTAAAAATGTCAACAGAATCCCAAAGTTCCTCACTGAGAAGAGGTTTGCGCCTGCAGGAAGCGGGATATTATAATGAAGAGGGAAAGCCAATTATATCCTATAAAGACACAAGAAAATATGCAAGAGGTCAGCAAGATCCTCACATAAAGTGTGGGGACGATATCAACCCCGGGAGCTTTTTAAATAATCTGGGCCCCTACTCCAGATGCGTTAATACAAATACACAGAAAGAATTGAGAAAAGGTAAGAAAACCAGGAGGACTGGAGGACAAAAAAGGTCATGGCTAAAGACCATTATGTGTGTTTTCTTTTTCCTTGTTCTGGGTCTTGGAAATGCATTCACGTTTTATCGTTTAACAAACGTCAATGAGGAACTGCATTCATTACAAAAGGAGATGAACAGTTTTTTACCAGACGTTCAGACGATCGCAAAACCAAATTTTGCCTCTGCCTATCTTGGAGCCAGAGTTATCAAACACTTGTCCTCAGACACATATTTGCCCCCAGAACAGAAAAAATCAGTGTTGTGGAGAATATTCCACTGGATTTTTCCACTTTCAGAAAATAAAAAGGAAATAGTGATCAAGGAGCGTTCCACACTACAGGCAGGTGATTGCTGGTGTCTCCCAGGAAACCGTGGACATTTAGTCCTCTCTCTGTCTCACCCTGTTTCCATCACTCACTTGACACTTGGACACATCCTGGAAAGTCAAGCCCTCTATGGACGGATGGAAAGTGCACCCAGGACCTTCTCTGTCTATGGAATGGAGACGGCTGATGGGAAAGGTACATTTCTGGGAAGGATGGAGTATGATCGAGGCGGTAGGGAATTCCAGTTCTTCCAACTGAATAATGCAGATAACACTGTTTTCAGTCACGTGAAGATCCAGATTGAAACTAACTGGGGAAACACTGACTTCACCTGCATTTACTCTTGGAGGGTTCATGGAGACAAACTGCAACGTTAGTTATTCTACGTTGAGAACTAGAATATTACTACTACTTCTACTGTCATTTAGCAGAACCTTTTATCCAAAGCGACACTGAGACACACACACCATGGAGCAATTAGGGTTAAAGCCTTGCTCAGGGGCCCAGGGCGGTTCCTGGGTCCTCCAGACCCAAGACCACCTCTGTAGCCACTGGACTACCAGCCCACCTCTGTAGCCACTGGACTACCAGCCCACCTCTCACACTTCTCAGCCTCCCGGGGAAAGTCTACGCCAGGGTACTGGAGAGGAGATTACGGCCGATAGTCGAACCTCGGATTCAGGAGGAACAATGCGGTTTTCGTCCCGGTCGTGGAACACTGGACCAGCTCTATACCCTCCGCAGGGTGCTCGAGGGTTCATGGGAATTTGCCCAACCAGTCTACATGTGTTTTGTGGATCTGGAGAAGGCATTTGACCGTGTCCCTCGTGCCATTCTGTGGGGGGTGCTGAGTGAGTATGGAGTCCGGGGCCCTCTACTAAGGGCTGTCCGGTCTCTGTATGATCGAAGCAGGAGTCTGGTTCGCATTGCCGGCAGTAAGTCAGACTTGTTCCCAGTGCATGTTGGACTCCGGCAGGGCTGCCCTTTGTCACCGGTCCTGTTCATAATGTTTATGGACAGGATTTCTAGGCGCAGCCAGGGGCCGGAGGGGATCCGGTTTGGGAACCTCAGGATTTCATCTCTGCTTTTTGCAGATGATGTTGTCCTGTTGGCTTCATCAGACCGGGACCTCCAGCATGTGCTGGGGCGGTTTGCGGCCGAGTGCGACGCGGCAGGGATGAGAATCAGCACCTCCAAGACCGAGGCCATGGTTCTCCACCGGAAAAGGGTGGCATGCCTTCTCCGGGTGGGTGGAGAAGTCCTGCCTCAGGTGGAGGAGTTCAAGTATCTCGGGATCTTGTTCACGAGTGAGGGAACAATGGAGCGTGAGATTGACAGACGGATCGGTGCAGCGTCCGCAGTAATGCGGTCGATGTACTGGACCGTCGTGGTGAAGAGGGAGCTGAGTCGAAAGGCGAAGCTCTCGATTTACCGGTCAATCTACGCCCCTACCCTCACCTATGGTCATGAACTTTGGGTAGTGACCGAAAGGACAAGATCGCGGATACAAGCGGCCGAGATGAGTTTCCTCCGCAGGGTGGCTGGACGCTCCCTTAGAGATAGGGTGAGGAGTTCGGTCACCCGGGAGGAGCTCGGACTCGAGCCGCTGCTCCTTCACGTTGAGAGGAGTCAGCTGAGGTGGCTTGGGCATCTGTACCGGATGCCTCCTGGACGCCTCCCTAGGGAGGTGTTCCAGGCATGTCCCACCGGGAGGAGACCCCGGGGAAGACCCAGGACACGCTGGAGAGACTATGTCTCTCGGCTGGCCTGGGAACGCCTCGGACTCCCCCCGGAGGAGCTGGAGGAACTGTCTGGGGTGAGGGAAGTCTGGGCATCCCTGCTGAGGCTGCTGTCCCCGCGACCCGGTAACGGAAAAGCGGGAGAAGATGAGTGAGAGTGAGCGAAGGTTTCTGGGTTTTACGTAAGGCCTTGGGTTTTCTCCGGGCACTCCGGTTTTTCCCGATAGCTAATAAAAAAATATACATATATATATACACTTAAATTACACAGAAGCTAAATGTTCAACCACTGGAGGGATGATGTATCTTGGGGGGCCTGGGAACACACTGAGATTCCCCCAAATGTGCTGGATGAAATGGTGAGGGAACGGGGATGAAGTGGTGAGGGAACGGGGATGAAGTGGTGAGGGAACGGGGATGAAGTGGTGAGGGAGCGGGGATGAAGTGGTGAGGGAACGGGGATGAAGTGGTGAGGGAACGGGGATGAAGTGGTGAGGGAGCGGGGATGAAGTGGTGAGGGAACGGGGATGAAGTGGTGAGGGAGCGGGGATGAAGTGGTGAGGGAACGGGGATGAAGTGGTGAGGGAGCGGGGATAAAGTGGTGAGGGAACGGGGAGTCTGGGCTTCCCTGCTTATGCTACAGCCTCTGCAACCTGACCCTGGATGGGAGAACATGGATGGATGGCATATACATTAATTAAATACTTAATATCATTTTTCACTGTCTTGTTTTGTTATTTAATGTGCATGTTTATTATTTCAATTTCAATTTTATTTATATAGCGTCTAATACAACAGAGTTGTCTCTAGACGCTTTCCAGAGACCCATACCCAGAACATGACCCCCGAGCAGTATTTGTGTCATATCATTACTACATAGGAGGCCGATACTGCTCCCATATACTCAGTGGTGTCAAAAGTACACACATTTGTTACTTAAGTAGAAGTATAGATACTGCAGTTTAAAAATACTCTGGTAAAAGTTGAAGTATCAACTTGACCTCTTTACTCAAGTAAAAGTAAAAAGTATGTGCTCCAAAAACTACTTAAAGTATAAAAGTATAAAGTCACTTTTGAAAAAAAACAGCCAGATGCCACTATATGAATTGAAAGCTCAATTTAAACACTGATTAGTTCTACAAGTGGCCCCAGATACAACACAATCATTAACCCATTACTGTCAAAGACAAAGTCACTCAAGGAGCATGTTCTTTCTCAAATTTTATTGTATTCAAAACCGGGCCCAGGTTGGAAAAACAACAACTAAGTTTCAACATTTTCTCTAGAGACAGCGAGAGAGAGAGAGAGAGAGAGAGAGAGAGAGAGAGAGAGAGAGAGAGAGAGTTTGTCTCTTTGATAATCTAATTTCCTGTCACCATAGTCCTGTAAAATATAATCTATTTCTTTATCTGAGCAGTCTGCGTGCCTTTACCAATTCATGTGTCACTCAATCCATCAAATCAGCTGCTGCAAGATGCTGCTTAACACACACACACATTCAGCTGCCAAACAGCTCATGTACAAGGTAAGATCTGGTTATAAATCATCCTTTCAGTTAATTTTTCTTTGTTACATGTACACACATGGACATGTTTGTTGCTACCTTTTGATCGAAGTAAGAGAAAGCAACAATCCCAAAATAACTGACAAGTAAACAGACATTAATTTTGATTATTAGTTCAACAAAATCATATGAAATAAATAAATAAATAAACTAATGAAACTATGCTTGACAAATGAGTTTGTATCCTCAGCTTTATTTACACAACCAGGTGATGGCTGTAACTCTCACTGAGACTTTCCACCTGTACACAGGTATTTTGGTCAACTCTTCACCAGTAAACTGCTCCAGTTGTCTCCAGCCATCACTAAATATTTGGACACAAGCAGCCAGTGGAGAAACCGGTGTCAGAAAGCAGAAAAGCCACTTGTTTGTAACCTCAGCACTTGGCCTGCTACATAACTGTTAAAATCCCACTATAAATTCAGAAAAACTTCAGACTAGATTTCTGAACTGAGAGTAAAATAAATCTGCGCTACTCTCATTCAAATCATACAAATATTAAACCACGATAAAGGAAGGCCCAGCCAGTAAGAAAGTGGAGGAATTCTAGCAACCAAACTGAAAACGGAATGTCCGATGATGCAATCAAACATATTCTTTGATCTTCAGGAAGATCAAAGAGTATTTGGTTCCGTTATGATGTCATCACATTCATGACATCAGTGGCTTGTGGGCGGGACTAAAGACAGCCAGAGTCTATAAATTCTGCATTCCACCCATTTGTTGCTCATTCAAAAAGAGGAAGAGCACAGTGCACTCAAGTTCTGGAAGCTGAATCAACTGAAAACAACTAAAAATGTCAACAGAATCCCAAAGTTCCTCACTGAGAAGAGGTTTGCGCCTGCAGGAAGCGGGATATTATAATGAAGAGGGAAAGCCAATTATCTCCTATAAAGACACAAGAAAATATGCAAGAGGTCAGCAAGATCCTCACATTGATACAAGTGTGGAAGACGATATCAACCCCGGGAGCTTTTTAAATAATCTGCGCCCCTACTCCAGATGCCTTAATACAAATACACAGCAAGAATTGAGAAAAGGTAAGAAAACCAGGAGGACTGGAGGACAAAAAAGGTCATGGCTAATGACCATTATGTGTTTTTTCTTTTTCCTTGTTCTGGGTCTTGGAAATGCATTCACGTTTTATCGTTTAACAAACGTCAATGAGGAACTGCATTCATTACAAAAGGAGATGAACAGTTTTTTACCAGACGTTCAGACGATCGCAAAACCAAATTTTGCCTCTGCCTATCTTGGAGCCACAGTTATCAAACACTTGTCCTCAGACACATATTTGCCCCCAGAACAGAAAAAACCAGTGTTGTGGAGAATATTCCACTGGATTTTCCCACTTTCAGAAAATAGAAAGGAAATAGTCATCAAGGAGCGTTCCACACTACAGGCAGGTGATTGCTGGTGTCTCCCAGGAAACCGTGGACATTTAGTCCTCTCTCTGTCTCACCCTGTTTCCATCACTCACTTGACACTTGGACACATCCTGGAAAGTCAAGCCCTCTATGGACGGATGGAAAGTGCACCCAGGACCTTCTCTGTCTATGGAATGGAGACGGCTGATGGGAAAGGTACATTTCTGGGAAGGATGGAGTATGATCGAGGCGGTAGGGAATTCCAGTTCTTCCAACTGAATAATGCAGATAACACTGTTTTCAGTCACGTGAAGATCCAGATTGAAACTAACTGGGGAAACACTGACTTCACCTGCATTTACTCTTGGAGGGTTCATGGAGACAAACTGCAACGTTAGTTATTCTACGTTGAGAACTAGAATATTACTACTACTTCTACTGTCATTTAGCAGAACCTTTTATCCAAAGCGACACTGAGACACACACACCATGGAGCAATTAGGGTTAAGGCCTTGCTCAGGGGCCCAGGGCGGTTCCTGGGTCCTCCAGACCCAAGCCCACCTCTGTAGCCACTGGACTACCAGCCCACCTCTGTAGCCACTGGACTACCAGCCCACCTCTGTAGCCACTGGACTACCAGCCCACCTCTGTAGCCACTGGACTACCAGCCCACCTCTGTAGCCACTAGACTACCAGCCCACCTCTGTAGCCACTGGACTACCAGCCCACCTCTGTATTCACTGGACTACCAGCCCATCTCTGTAGCCACTGGACTACAAGCCCACCTCTGTAGCCACTGGACTACCAGCCCCGTCAAAAAGACCTTTATGCTTCCAACAAGCAAGATACTACAGAGAAGGAGGAAGGTCATAAATCTCCTATTAGAACCATTTTTTTCATCTCACAGCTGTAAATTTTACAACGCGTCATTTCATAAATGTTTATTTATAGCTTCTGTAGTTAATTAGCTCTGTTCAAATTAAATTAATGGAAGGTTTCTGGATTTTACGTAAGGCCTCGGGTTTTCTCCGGGCACTCCGGTTTTTCCCGATAGCTAATAAAAAAATATACATATATATATATATATAAATATATATATATATATACACTTAAATTACACAGAAGCTAAATGTTCAACCACTGGAGGGATGATGTATCTTGGGGGGCCTGGGAACACACTGAGATCCCCCCAAATGTGCTGGATGAAGTGGTGAGGGAACAGGGATGAAGTGGTGAGGGAACGGGGATGAAGTGGTGAGGGAACGGGGATGAAGTGGTGAGGGAACGGGGATGAAGTGGTGAGGGAACGGGGATGAAGTGGTGAGGGAACGGGGATGAAGTGGTGAGGGAACGGGGATGAAGTGGTGAGGGAACGGGGATGAAGTGGTGAGGGAGCGGGGATGAAGTGGTGAGGGAACGGGGATAAAGTGGTGAGGGAACGGGGAGTCTGGGCTTCCCTGCTTATGCTACAGCCTCTGCAACCTGACCCTGGATGGGAGAACATGGATGGATGGCATATACATTAATTAAATACTTAATATCATTTTTCACTGTCTTGTTTTGTTATTTAATGTGCATGTTTATTATTTCAATTTCAATTTTATTTATATAGCGTCTAATACAACAGAGTTGTCTCTAGACGCTTTCCAGAGACCCATACCCAGAACATGACCCCCGAGCAGTATTTGTGTCATATCATTACTACATAGGAGGCCGATACTGCTCCCATATACTCAGTGGTGTCAAAAGTACACACATTTGTTACTTAAGTAAAAGTATAGATACTGCAGTTTAAAAATACTCTGGTAAAAGTTGAAGTATCAACTTGACCTCTTTACTCAAGTAAAAGTAAAAAGTATGTGCTCCAAAAACTACTTAAAGTATAAAAGTATAAAGTCACTTTTGAAAAAAAACAGCCAGATGCCACTATATGAATTGAAAGCTCAATTTAAACACTGATTAGTTCTACAAGTGGCCCCAGATACAACACAATCATTAACCCATTACTGTCAAAGACAAAGTCACTCAAGGAGCATGTTCTTTCTCAAATTTTATTGTATTCAAAACCGGGCCCAGGTTGGAAAAACAACAACTAAGTTTCAACATTTTCTCTAGAGACAGCGAGAGAGAGAGAGAGAGAGAGAGAGAGAGAGAGAGTTTGTCTCTTTGATAATCTAATTTCCTGTCACCATAGTCCTGTAAAATATAATCTATTTCTTTATCTGAGCAGTCTGCGTGCCTTTACCAATTCATGTGTCACTCAATCCATCAAATCAGCTGCTGCAAGATGCTGGTTAACACACACACACATTCAGCTGCCAAACAGCTCATGTACAAGGTAAGATCTGGTTATAAAACATCCTTTCAGTTAATTTTTCTTTGTTACATGTACACACATGGACATGTTTGTTGCTACCTTCTGATCGAAGTAAGAGAAAGCAACAATCCCAAAATAACTGACAAGTAAACAGACATTAATTTTGATTATTAGTTCAACAAAATCATATGAAATAAATAAATAAATAAACTAATGAAACTATGCTTGACAAATGAGTTAGTATCCTCAGCTTTATTTACACAACCAGGTGATGGCTGTAACTCTCACTGAGACTTTCCACCTGTAGACAGGTATTTTGGTCAACTCTTCACCATTAAACTGCTCCAGTTGTCTCATGCGTGAAGGATTTTTCCCCCGCTGGATTCACACAGCCATCACTAAATATTTGGACACAAGCAGCCAGTGGAGAAACCGGTGTCAGAAAGCAGAAAAGCCACTTGTTTGTAACCTCAGCACTTGGCCTGCTACATAACTGTTAAAATCCCACTATAAATTCAGAGAAACTTCAGACTAGATTTCTGAACTGAGAGTAAAATAAATCTGCGCTACTCTCATTCAAATCATACAAATATTAAACCACGATAAAGGAAGGCCCAGCCAGTAAGAAAGTGGAGGAATTCTGTCATTTGAAAAAGTCATGTGACAGGTGTGATGATTCAATCATCACCTAGCAACCAAACTGAAAACGGAATGTCCGATGATGCAATCAAACATATTCTTTGGTCTTCAGGAAGATCAAAGAATATGTTTGTTCCGTTATGATGTCATCACATTCATGACATCAGTGGCTTGTGGGCGGGGCTAAAGCCAGCCAGAGTCTATAAATTCTGCATTCCACCCATTTGTTGCTCATTCAAAAAGAGGAAGAGCACAGTGTACTCAAGTTCTGGAAGCTGAATCAACTGAAAACAACTAAAAATGTCAACAGAATCCCAAAGTTCCCGACTGAGAAGAGGTTTGCGCCTGCAGGAAGCGGGATATTATAATGAAGAGGGAAAGCCAATTATCTCCTATAAAGACACAAGAAAATATGCAAGAGGTCAGCAAGATCCTCACGTTGATACAAGTGTGGAAGACGATATCAACCCCGGGAGCTTTTTAAATAATCTGGGCCCCTACTCCAGATGCGTTAATACAAAAACACAGCAAGAATTGAGAAAAGGTAGGAAAACCAGGAAGACTGGAGGACAAAAAAGGTCATGGCTAATGACCATTATGTGTTTTTTCTTTTTCCTTGTTCTGGGTCTTGGAAATGCATTCACGTTTTATCGTTTAACAAACGTCAATGAGGAACTGCAATCATTACAAAAGGAGATGAACAGTTTTTTACCAGACGTTCAGACGATCGCAAAACCAAATTTTGCCTCTGCCTATCTTGGAGCCACAGTTATCAAACACTTGTCCTCAGACACATATTTGCCCCCAGAACAGAAAAAACCAGTGTTGTGGAGAATATTCCACTGGATTTTTCCACTTTCAGAAAATAGAAAGGAAATAGTGATCAAGGAGCGTTCCACACTACAGGCAGGTGATTGCTGGTGTCTCCCAGGAAACCGTGGACATTTAGTCCTCTCTCTGTCTCACCCTGTTTCCATCACTCACCTGACACTTGGACACATCCTGGAAAGTCAAGCCCTCTATGGACGGATGGAAAGTGCACCCAGGACCTTCTCTGTCTATGGAATGGAGACGGCTGATGGGAAAGGTACATTTCTGGGAAGGATGGAGTATGATCGAGGCGGTAGGGAATTCCAGTTCTTCCAACTGAATAATGCAGATAACACTGTTTTCAGTCACGTGAAGATCCAGATTGAAACTAACTGGGGAAACACTGACTTCACCTGCATTTACTCTTGGAGGGTTCATGGAGACAAACTGCAACGTTAGTTATTCTAGGGGGCCCAGGGCGGTTCCTGGGTCCTCCAGACCCAAGCCCACCTCTGTAGCCACTGGACTACCAGCCCACCTCTGTAGCCACTGGACTACCAGCCCACCTCTGTAGCCACTGGACTACCAGCCCACCTCTGTAGCCACTGGACTACCAGCCCACCCCTGTAGCCACTGGACTACAAGCCCACCTCTGTAGCCACTGGACTACCAGCCCACCTCTGTAGCCACTTGACTACCAGACCACCTCTGTAGCCACTGGACTACCAGCCCACCTCTGTAGCCACTGGACTACCAGCCCCGTCAAAAAGACGTTTTTGCTTCCAACAAGCAAGATACTACAGAGAAGGAGGAAGGTCATAAATCTCCTATTAGAACCATTTTTTTCATATCACAGCTGTAAATTTTACAACGCGTCATTTCATAAATGTTTATTTATAGCTTCTGTAGTTAATTAGCTCTGTTTAAATGAATCAAAGATTTCTGGGTTTTACGTAAGGCCTTGGGTTTTCTCCGGGCACTCCGGTTTTTCCCGATAGCTAATAAAAAAATATACATATATATATATATAAATATATATATATATATACACTTAAATTACACAGAAGCTAAATGTTCAACCACTGGAGGGATGATGTATCTTAGGGGGCCCTGGAAAACACTGAGATTCCCCCCAAATGTGCTGGATGAAGTGGTGAGGGAACGGGGATGAAGTGGTGAGGGAACGGGGATGAAGTGGTTAGGGAACGGGGATGAAGTGGTGAGGGAACGGGGATGAAGTGGTGAGGGAGCGGGGATGAGGTGGAGAGGGAACGGAGATGAAGTGGTGAGGGAACGGGGATGAAGTGGTGAGGGAACGGGGATGAAGTGGTGAGGGAACGGAGATGAAGTGGTGAGGGAACGGGGATGAGGTGGTGAGGGAACGGGGATGAAGTGGTGAGGGAACGGGGATGAAGTGGTGAGGGAACGGGGATGAAGTGGTGAGGGAACAGGGATGAAGTGGTGAGGGAACGGGGATGAAGTGGTGAGGGATCAGGGAGTCAGGGCTTCCCTGCTTATGCTACAGCCTCTGCAACCTGACCCTGGATGGGAGAACATGGATGGATGGCATATACATTAATTAAATACTTAATATCATTTTTCACTGTATTGTTTTGTTATTTAATGTGCATTGTTCTGCCCTGCGGTGAACTAGTAACGTTCCTAGTCTGACCGTTTTCTGAGACAGACGCAGCTCCGGCGACGTTAACAGTTACCATGGCAACGGGGCTGGAAAACGCAGCATGAAAACGGTTACACGGAGCTTGGTAAATCTTTGTCTGTAAGTAATGTCATGTTATATTGTTAAGTATACTATGATTTGTAGTGTACACTCTTACTTACAGTTCAAGTTTGGTATTTATTTCTTTACGTAGTTTGTCACCTTTATCGTTTTATCGTGGCAGCGCACTGTTTTTATTTGTCCACCAGAGGGCGCCAGTTAGTCCGTCACAGCCGATTTAGCTGGCTTTATTTATCTGTTTAATCAGTAATAACGTTAGAAAAAGTGACATTAATGTTATTACTGCTTATGTTTGTTTCCATTTAACTATGTAAATATGTTTGTGTGAAAAGCATCCAGATATAAGAGACATTATTTGTAGTAATGTTTATCTTTGTTTATTTGTTTGCAGTCTTACAAAAAAAAAATAACTGATTGAACTGAGAGAAATACAAGAAATAAAACTGAGGACCAAAAGAGAAGAAATCCTCAAACAAAAGCATTTCTTCAGCCTCTCCTTTTCTTCAGGATGTTAGCTATCTGTCTAGTTGTACAAACTGAAACGTACTGCGAGGACAGAATATGCAAATTTGAATATATTGCAAAACTTCATTCGTAGTAAATTCAACTTAAGGTGAAACAAATATTATTTCCCACTATATACTGTACAAAGTGAGATATTTCAAGCCTTGTTATAATTTTGGTGATTATGGCTCACAGTTTATGAAAACCCCAAATAAAAAATATGAATCCATGCATCCATTATCTATACCCGCTTTATCCTTTGCAGGGTCACGGGGGTCTGCTGGAGCCTATCCCAGCTATTTTCAGGTGAGAGGCAGGAGTTACACCCTGGACAGGTCACCAGTCCATCACAGGGCCACATATACAGACAAACAACCAGACATACTCACACTCACACCTACGGGCAATTTAGAATCATCAGTTAAACTACTATGCATGTTTTTGGACTGTGGGAGGAAACCGGAGTACCCGGAGGAAACCCACGCAAGCAGGGGAGAACATGCAAACTCCACACAGAAAGACCCTGCCGGGCCTGGGAGTCGAACCGGGAACCTTCTTGCTATGAGGCAACAGTGCTAACCACTAAGCCAAACAAATTATATTATGAAATCAATAAACAATTCAATCATCAAAATTATAACAAATAAAGGATTAACATATATTGCTTTGCCTGTAATGAGACTATGTAATATACATGTATTATTTTCACCTTTTAAGTTGAATTATTGAAATAAATTAACTTTTACACCATATTCTTCCCCTGTAGGTTATATTCTACATCTTGGCTGATGTGGACATACATACATAGGAGGTTATTTCAGTTGCTAGTATGGTTGTCTGTACAGTCATGCAAGTTAAATGCTATAAAAGCACTTTAAACTTTAAAGCTGTTGTGGAGCAGAAGCTTCTTATAAATGACCAGAACGTGTGGTTTTAAAAACGGACATTTATTCTCCTCAAAACAAGTTGCTTACAAAAAAAAACGGGAGAAAACCGATCTTTCTCCGACATCCTCAGCTGTCAGTTAGAGTCTAAAGCTAACGGTAAAAAAAACACGTTAGACCATTTCCTGTAGACTTCAAAATAAAAGCGAAACCGGAAATAGCGTATTTTCAGTACAATCCATTTAACGTTTATGTTCATGTTCACTTTACTGTAAATAGCTGTAAATAAACTGTAAATACTAAATGTAAATGAACTGTAAATAATGTAAATAGTGCATCTTATACATTTTAACTTCTAACAACATTTTAACATTTAACAGCTCTAAGTAAACAGGAATTATCTGTTTAAATCCCTAAATAATAAAACAATTCACAACATTCTCCCGCTCGATGAACAACTGTTCATCACTACTCAGTCCCCTTTAACTTATCTCTAATGGATATATCAACTGAACAGGTCTCTTCAACAAACTGCCTGTTGTTGTACGAACAGTGCAGGAACGAATGAGTCCATCTCTCCCTGGAAACAGCTCTATTATCCTGCCCATTTTCCAGATCTGCCTGGGTATGTTGTCCTCTCCGATCAGAACGACCTCTCCCACTTTCAACACAGTGGGTACAGGTAACTCACACCTGTGAGCTGATTTCAAGTCCATCAGGTAGTTCTTTTTCCAGCTGTTCCAAAAGCTGGTTAACAGTCTCTGCCGGTACCTCCATCTCCGGCCGATGTCCTCTCTGCTCACGTTGGTTGCCTGAGATGGTGGAAGCATAGTCTTTGGTGGTAAGGAAGTTAGTCTTTTCCCAACCAGGAAATTATAACAAATAAAGGATTAACATATATTGCTTGGCCTGTAATGAGACTATGTAATATACATGTATTAGTTTCACCTTTTAAGTTGAATTATTGAAATAAATTAACTTTTACACCATATTCTTCACCTGTAGGTTATATTCTACTTCTTGGCTGATGTGGACATACATACATAGGAGGTTATTTCAGTTGCTAGTATGGTTGTCTGTCTGTACAGTCATGCAAGTTCAATGCTATTAAAGCACTTTAAACTTTAAAGCAAAGCGTTTTGTCTTTTCATATAAAATAAACACATTTCTATACATTTTAGAAGTTTCCCCACCAAACGGGTTTTCTCTGCAACAGAAGACCTGAGCAAGTCATCATGAAACAGAGTTGCTCAGCAAACCCTAAAACATGAGCATGTGTGGTGACAATAGTGGTTCAACTGTGCATAATTCAATTCTGCAGAGATGGAAAGGAAGAAGATTCCTCACTCCCTTGACTTTGATTTTATTGCAGACATCGATCAACAATTAAATTCATTACTATTTTTATTAACGATTTTTCCAGACAACATCGACTAATCATTGCACCCTACTTGAAAATACTAAAAAACAATGTTGCATGTTGTAAAAAGGCCATTTTCATATCAATGATATTTTTTCCCCTGCTATTGTGACTCTGTATAAATGTTGTTTCTTTCCAGGTTTAGAGACGAGCATGTCTCTTTGATAATCTAATTTCCTGTCACCATAGTCCTGTAAAATATAATCTATTTCTTTATCTGAGCAGTCTGCGTGCCTTTACCAATTCATGTGTCACTCAATCCATCAAATCAGCTGCTGCAAGATGCTGGTTAACAGACACACACATTCAGCTGCCAAACAGCTCATGGAAAAGGTAAGATCTGGTTATAAAACATCCTTGCAGTTAATTTTTCTTTGTTACATGTACACACATGGACATGTTTGTTGCTACCTTTTGATCGAAGAAAGAGAAAGCAACAATTAGACCCTCCAGGAATCCGCGATTCCGCGATCGCGGAAATTTCCGCGGATTTCACGGCTGTCCGTGGATTTACAGACCTTCCGCGGATTTCAATGTCTGGTGCAGAAAAATCACTTTTTTTACATGTAATTTTCATCCCGGCCGCTAGATGTCGCACATACGTAGTAACACTAGCCGGATAAGGAAACAAACAGTCACCAGCATCGGTCCTTGGCTTCCACGGAGACATAAAGTAAAGTTTAAACTATTAACTACATACTGTAGATATGGGGAGACATTACTACATACAGCATAAAGAAAACCTTCAGTTATGGAGCGATTTCTCCGTCCGGTGCCCAGTAAGTCAAATGCCGCGTTCCATTTACCTCGGAAGTCGGAACTGGGAACTGGGAATGGCAGCCATCTTGGAATGGTAACTCGGGGGTGGTGAAGCTTCTCCCACTTTCCCAGTAGGAAATCCCACTTCAAGGGGCGTTCCAGTTGAAAATTCCGACTGGGAACTGGGAAATCCCCACTTCCGAGGACAAATAGTACTGTTCCCTGAACACTGGTTTTCCCAGTGTTCAGGGAACAGTACTATACTGCATTTCACAGACCAAGTGTCAGCATTTTATATTTTTATTTTTACTGCAAATGGCCTTCTCTTTTCGTTGCAAATAAATATGCCAAAGTGGGACAAAGAAAATGTTGATGTTCATTATTTTATAACCAGTAATAGTATGTTACACACTGTTTTACAGTTTTAGAGTGTTTTGGTAAAAATTTACCTAATTTTTACATTAAAAATATATATATTTTAATGCCCGCGGAATATTAACTTTCAAGCCGCGGAATCAAGAATTCCTCTCCGCGGAATTTGAACTTTTTCTTTGCAGATTCCTGGAGGGTCTAAACAATCCCAAAATAACTGACAAGTAAACATCAGACATTAATTTTGATTAATAGTTCAACAAAATCATATGAAATAAATAAATAAACAAACTAATGAAGCTATCCTTGACAAATGAGTTAGTATCCTCAGCTTTATTTACACAACCAGGTGATGGCTGTAACTCTCACTGAGACTTTCCACCTGTAGACAGGTATTTTGGTCAACTCTTCACCACTAAACTGCTCCAGTTGTCTCATGCGTGAAGGATTTTTCCCCCGCTGGATTCACACAGCCATCACTAAATATTTGGACACAAGCAGCCATAGGCGGCCTTACCTATGTTTCAACCGTTTCAGTTGAAACGGGCCCCGGCCACCAGGGGGCCCCCAACTGACTGACAAAAAAATAAATGCGCAAGGAAGACACAATAATAAATCACTACCCGCCATTAAACTAACCAGTTAACATCCAAGATAAATGAAACGAACATACCAGAGTGGTGCTGAAAAGCGAAAATTATCAGATATAAAAAAGAAAGCTGTGAGTACGTAGTGTTACCGGCCAGCCCGGTCCCCTTAGGCGGTGTCTGTGTTCAGGTGTGTGTGTGTGTGAGACGTAGTGGGTGCAGCGGAGGAGAGAGAGGGAGATGCAGGTGTGCGCGTGTGGAAGACCGGTACACGTGTTCAGTTACTTTTCAGTGTGTCCTCCGTTAGCTTTCAGTTGTCGGCCCTCACGTGTTTTGTTTGCTCTTTACAAGTTTGTAATAAATGTGCGACGTTGCACGGACAGTATTTTTCCTACGTCCTTTTTTCCTTCACTTTCCCCGGACTCCTAGACAACCGCCGGTTACCAGCAATGCCAGAAACCGTATTTAAATACCAGCTCTCCCAACTACGGTTCGGAGATAGGACTGGAAATTAAGAAAGGTAACAGTAGTCTTCCGAAAATGAGCTTTTTCTTTGGTCCAGCATCTGCACCGACTACAGCAGAGGCTGCCGCCCACTCTAATACCACCAACGCAGTAAACGCATCCATGCGTCACGCATGGATGCGTTTACTGCGTTCTTTCAGCTTATAGTGCGTCATGGACGAAGGGAACATAGCTGGCAAATATAGTAATAAATAGGGCCCCATATTAAATATTGAAACGGGCCCCCTGATGCCAAAGGCCGCCACTGCAAGCAGCCAGTGGAGAAACCGGTAGAAAAGCCACTTGTTTGTAACCTCAGCACTTGGCCCGCTACATAACTGTTAAAATCCCACTATAAATTCAGAGAAACTTCAGACTAGATTTCTGAACTGAGAGTAAAATAAATCTGCGCTACTCTCATTCAAATCATACAAATATTAAACCACGATAAAGGAAGGCCCAGCCAGTAAAAAGTGGAGGAATTCTGTCATTTGAAAAAGTCATGTGACAGGTGTGATGATTCAATCATCACCTAGCAATCAAACTGAAAACGGAATGTCCGATGATGCAATCAAACATATTCTTTGGTCTTCAGGAAGATCAAAGAATATGTTTGTTCCGTTATGATGTCATCACATTCATGACATCAGTAGCTTGTGGGCGGGGCTAAAGCCAGCCAGAGTCTATAAATTCTGCATTCCACCCATTTGTTGCTCATTCAAAAAGAGGAAGAGCACAGTGCACTCAAGTTCTGGAAGCTGAATCACTGAAAACAACTAAAAATGTCAACAGAATCCCAAAGTTCCCGACTGAGAAGAGGTTTGCGCCTGCAGGAAGCGGGATATTATAATGAAGAGGGAAAGCCAATTATCTCCTATAAAGACACAAGAAAATATGCAAGGGGTCAGCAAGATCCTCACATTGATACAAGTGTGGAAGACGATATGAACCCCGGGAGCTTTTTAAATAAGCTGTGTCCCTACTCCAGATGCGTCAATACAAAAACACAGCAAGAATTGAGAAAAGGTAAGAAAACCAGGAGGACTGGAGGACAAAAAAGGTCATGGCTAATGACCATTATGTGTTTTTTCTTTTTCCTTGTTCTGGGTCTTGGAAATGCATTCACGTTTTATCGTTTAACAAACGTCAATGAGGAACTGCATTCATTACAAAAGGAGATGAACAGTTTTTTACCAGACGTTCAGACGATCGCAAAACCAAATTTTGCCTCTGCCTATCTTGGAGCCAGAGTTATCAAACACTTGTCCTCAGACACATATTTGCCCCCAGAACAGAAAAAATCAGTGTTGTGGAGAATATTCCACTGGATTTTTCCACTTTCAGAAAATAAAAAGGAAATAGTGATCAAGGAGCGTTCCACACTACAGGCAGGTGATTGCTGGTGTCTCCCAGGAAACCGTGGACATTTAGTCCTCTCTCTGTCTCACCCTGTTTCCATCACTCACCTGACACTTGGACACATCCTGGAAAGTCAAGCCCTCTATGGACGGATGGAAAGTGCACCCAGGACCTTCTCTGTCTATGGAATGGAGACGGCTGATGGGAAAGGTACATTTCTGGGAAGGATGGAGTATGATCGAGGCGGTAGGGAATTCCAGTTCTTCCAACTGAATAATGCAGATAACACTGTTTTCAGTCACGTGAAGATCCAGATTGAAACTAACTGGGGAAACACTGACTTCACCTGCATTTACTCTTGGAGGGTTCATGGAGACAAACTGCAACGTTAGTTATTCTACGTTGAGAACTAGAATATTACTACTACTTCTACTGTCATTTAGCAGAACCTTTTATCCAAAGCGACACTGAGACACACACACCATGGAGCAATTAGGGTTAAAGCCTTGCTCAGGGGCCCAGGGCGGTTCCTGGGTCCTCCAGACCCAAGCCCACCTCTGTAGCCACTGGACTACCAGCCCACCTCTGTAGCCACTGGACTACCAGCCCACCTCTCACACTTCTCAGCCTCCCGGGGAAAGTCTACGCCAGGGTACTGGAGAGGAGATTACGGCCGATAGTCGAACCTCGGATTCAGGAGGAACAATGCGGTTTTCGTCCCGGTCGTGGAACACTGGACCAGCTCTACACCCTCCGCAGGGTGCTCGAGGGTTCATGGGAATTTGCCCAACCAGTCTACATGTGTTTTGTGGATCTGGAGAAGGCATTTGACCGTGTCCCTCGTGCCATTCTGTGGGGGGTGCTGAGTGAGTATGGAGTCCGGGGCCCTCTACTAAGGGCTGTCCGGTCTCTGTATGATCGAAGCAGGAGTCTGGTTCGCATTGCCGGCAGTAAGTCAGACTTGTTCCCAGTGCATGTTGGACTCCGGCAGGGCTGCCCTTTGTCACCGGTCCTGTTCATAATTTTTATGGACAGGATTTCTAGGCGCAGCCAGGGGCCGGAGGGGATCCGGTTTGGGAACCTCAGGATTTCATCTCTGCTTTTTGCAGATGATGTTGTCCTGTTGGCTTCATCAGACCGGGACCTCCAGCATGTGCTGGGGCGGTTTGCGGCCGAGTGCGACGCGGCAGGGATGAGAATCAGCACCTCCAAGACCGAGGCCATGGTTCTCGACCGGAAAAGGGTGGCATGCCTTCTCCGGGTGGGTGGAGAAGTCCTGCCTCAGGTGGAGGAGTTCAAGTATCTCGGGATCTTGTTCACGAGTGAGGGAACAATGGAGCGTGAGATTGACAGACGGATCGGTGCAGCGTCCGCAGTAATGCGGTCGATGTACTGGACCGTCGTGGTGAAGAGGGAGCTGAGTCGAAAGGCGAAGCTCTCGATTTACCGGTCAATCTACGCCCCTACCCTCACCTATGGTCATGAACTTTGGGTAGTGACCGAAAGGACAAGATCGCGGATACAAGCGGCCGAGATGAGTTTCCTCCGCAGGGTGGCTGGACGCTCCCTTAGAGATAGGGTGAGGAGTTCGGTCACCCGGGAGGAGCTCGGAGTCGAGCTGCTGCTCCTTCACGTTGAGAGGAGTCAGCTGAGGTGGCTTGGGCATCTGTACCGGATGCCTCCTGGACGCCTCCCTAGGGAGGTGTTCCAGGCATGTCCCACCGGGAGGAGACCCCGGGGAAGACCCAGGACACGCTGGAGAGACTATGTCTCTCGGCTGGCCTGGGAACGCCTCGGACTCCCCCCGGAAGAGCTGGAGGAAGTGTCTGGGGTGAGGGAAGTCTGGGCATCCCTGCTGAGGCTGCTGCCCCCGCGACCCGGTAACGGAAAAGCGGGAGAAGATGAGTGAGAGTGAGCGAAGGTTTCTGGGTTTTACGTAAGGCCTCGGGTTTTCTCCGGGCACTCCGGTTTTTCCCGATAGCTAATAAAAAAATATACATATATATACACTTAAATTACACAGAAGCTAAATGTTCAACCACTGGAGGGATGATGTATCTTGGGGGGCCTGGGAACACACTGAGATTCCCCCAAATGTGCTGGATGAAATGGTGAGGGAACGGGGATGAAGTGGTGAGGGAACGGGGATGAAGTGGTGAGGGAACGGGGATGAAATGGTGAGGGAGCGGGG
Source organism: Cololabis saira (assembly GCF_033807715.1). Lineage (NCBI taxonomy): Eukaryota > Metazoa > Chordata > Actinopteri > Beloniformes > Belonidae > Cololabis > Cololabis saira. Next base: position 4,511,370 of record NC_084600.1, on the reverse strand, counting down.
ATGAAGTGGTGAGGGAACGGAGATGAAGTGGTGAGGGAGCGGGGATAAAGTGGTCAGGGAACGGGGAGTCTGGGCTTCCCTGCTTATGCTACAGCCTCTGCAACCTGACCCTGGATGGGAGAACATGGATGGATGGCATATACATTAATTAAATACTTAATATAATTTTTCACTGTCTTGTTTTGTTATTTAATGTGCATGTTTATTATTTCAATTTCAATTTTATTTATATAGCGTCTAATACAACAGAGTTGTCTCTAGACGCTTTCCAGAGACCCATACCCAGAACATGACCCCCGAGCAGTATTTGTGTCATATCATTACTACATAGGAGGCCGATACTGCTCCCATATACTCAGTGGTGTCAAAAGTACACACATTTGTTACTTAAGTAGAAGTATAGATACTGCAGTTTAAAAATACTCTGGTAAAAGTTGAAGTATCAACTTGACCTCTTTACTCAAGTAAAAGTAAAAAGTATGTGCTCCAAAAACTAGTTAAAGTATAAAAGTATAAAGTCACTTTTGAAAAAAAACAGCCAGATGCCACTATATGAATTGAAAGCTCAATTTAAACACTGATTAGTTCTACAAGTGGCCCAAGATACAACACAATCATTAACCCATTACTGTCAAAGACAAAGTCACTCAAGGAGCATGTTCTTTCTCAAATTTTATTGTATTCAAAAACGGGCCCAGGTTGGAAAAACAACAACTAAGTTTCAACATTTTCTCTAGAGACAGCGAGAGAGAGAGAGAGAGAGAGAGAGAGAGAGAGAGAGAGAGAGAGAGAGAGAGAGTTTGTCTCTTTGATAATCTAATTTCCTGTCACCATAGTCCTGTAAAATATAATCTATTTCTTTATCTGAGCAGTCTGCGTGCCTTTACCAATTCATGTGTCACTCAATCCATCAACTCAGCTGCTGCAAGATGCTGGTTAACACACACACACATTCAGCTGCCAAACAGCTCATGTACAAGGTAAGATCTGGTTATAAAACATCCTTGCAGTTAATTTTTCTTTGTTACATGTACACACATGGACATGTTTGTTGCTACCTTTTGATCGAAGTAAGAGAAAGCAACAATCCCAAAATAACTGAAGTAAAGTAAAACAGACATTAATTTTGATTATTAGTTCAACAAAATCATATGAAATAAATAAATAAATAAACTAATGAAACTATGCTTGACAAATGAGTTAGTATCCTCAGCTTTATTTACACAACCAGGTGATGGCTGTAACTCTCACTGAGACTTTCCACCTGTAGACAGGTATTTTGGTCAACTCTTCACCAGTAAACTGCTCCAGTTGTCTCATGCGTGAAGGATTTTTCCCCCGCTGGATTCACACAGCCATCACTAAATATTTGGACACAAGCAGCCAGTGGAGAAACCGGTGTCAGAAAGCAGAAAAGCCACTTGTTTGTAACCTCAGCACTTGGCTTGCTACATAACTGTTAAAATCCCACTATAAATTCAGAGAAACTTCAGACTAGATTTCTGAACTGAGAGTAAAATAAATCTGCGCTACTCTCATTCAAATCATACAAATATTAAACCACGATAAAGGAAGGCCCAGCCAGTAAGAAAGTGGAGGAATTCTGTCATTTGAAAAAGTCATGTGACAGGTGTGATGATTCAATCATCACCTAGCAACCAAACTGAAAACGGAATGTCCGATGATGCAATCAAACATATTCTTTGGTCTTCAGGAAGATCAAAGAATATGTTTGTTCCGTTATGATGTCATCACATTCATGACATCAGTGGCTTGTGGGCGGGGCTAAAGCCAGCCAGAGTCTATAAATTCTGCATTCCACCCATTTGTTGCTCATTCAAAAAGAGGAAGAGCACAGTGCACTCAAGTTCTGGAAGCTGAATCAACTGAAAACAACTAAAAATGTCAACAGAATCCCAAAGTTCCCGACTGAGAAGAGGTTTGCGCCTGCAGGAAGCGGGATATTATAATGAAGAGGGAAAGCCAATTATCTCCTATAAAGACACAAGAAAATATGCAAGAGGTCAGCAAGATCCTCACATTGATACAAGTGTGGAAGACGATATCAACCCCGGCAGCTTTTTAAATAATCTGGGCCCCTACTCCAGATGCCTTAATACAAATACACAGCAAGAATTGAGAAAAGGTAGGAAAACCAGGAAGACTGGAGGACAAAAAAGGTCATGGCTAATGACCATTATGTGTTTTTTCTTTTTCTTTGTTCTGGGTCTTGGAAATGCATTCACGTTTTATCGTTTAAGAAACGTCAATGAGGAACTGCATTCATTACAAAAGGAGATGAACAGTTTTTTACCAGACGTTCAGACGATCGCAAAGCCAAATTTTGCCTCTGCCTATCTTGGAGCCACAGTTATCAAACACTTGTCCTCAGACACATATTTGCCCCCAGAACAGAAAAAACCAGTGTTGTGGAGAATATTCTACTGGATTTTTCCACTTTCAGATAATAGAAAGGAAATAGTCATCAAGGAGCGTTCCACACTACAGGCAGGTGATTGCTGGTGTCTCCCAGGAAACCGTGGACATTTAGTCCTCTCTCTGTCTCACCCTGTTTCCATCACTCACTTGACACTTGGACACATCCTGGAAAGTCAAGCCCTCTATGGACGGATGGAAAGTGCACCCAGGACCTTCTCTGTCTATGGAATGGAGACGGCTGATGGGAAAGGTACATTTCTGGGAAGGATGGAGTATGATCGAGGCGGTAGGGAATTCCAGTTCTTCCAACTGAATAATGCAGATAACACTGTTTTCAGTCACGTGAAGATCCAGATTGAAACTAACTGGGGAAACACTGACTTCACCTGCATTTACTCTTGGAGGGTTCATGGAGACAAACTGCAACGTTAGTTATTCTACGTTGAGAACTAGAATATTACTACTACTTCTACTGTCATTTAGCAGAACCTTTTATCCAAAGCGACACTGAGACACACACACCATGGAGCAATTAGGGTTAAAGCCTTGCTCAGGGGCCCAGGGCGGTTCCTGGGTCCTCCAGACCCAAGCCCACCTCTGTAGCCACTGGACTACCAGACCACCTCTGTAGCCACTGGACTACCAGCCCACCTCTGTAGCCACTGGACTACCAGCCCACCTCTGTAGCCACTAGACTACCAGCCCACCTCTGTAGCCACTGGACTACCAGACCACCTCTGTAGCCACTGGACTACCAGCCCACCTCTGTAGCCACTGGACTACCAGCCCACCTCTGTAGCCACTGGACTACAAGCCCACCTCTGTAGCCACTGGACTACCAGCCCACCTCTGTAGCCACTAGACTACCAGCCCACCTCTGTAGCCACTGGACTACCAGCCCCGTCAAAAAGACGTTTTTGCTTCCTACAAGCAAGATACTGGGACTTGCTGATTGGGCCGGAGCTTCGGGAGCTGCGTGCTGGCCTGCGGTCCCCACCCCTGGTCATCTCGTTGCTGGCCCCCCCTTCTCCTCCCTTTTCTCTCTTTTGTCCTGCAGGTGGTCGTGGGTGGCTTGTAGCTTGCATTACGGAGCACAAGTCTTTCCCCGACCCTGCACCCCAACCTGGGACTTGCTGATTGGGCCGGAGCTTCGGGAGCTGCGTGCCGGCCTGCGGTCCCCACCCCTGGTCATCCCGTTGCTGCTTCCACCTGCCTGCTGTGCTGTTGCCGTCCCTGACCCACCAGTCTGGCCCTCGGCAGGAGGGTCCCCCCTTATGAGCCTGGTCCTGCTCAAGGTTTCTTCCCTCCTAAAGGGGAGTTTTTCCTTGCCACTGTTTGGCTTAAGGTTTTTCTCCCACTAGGGGAGTTTTTACCTGCCATTGTTTATGTAATAACTGCTCGGGGGTCATGTTCTGGGTATGGGTCTCTGTAAAGCGTCTAGAGACAACTCTGTTGTATTAGACGCTATATAAATAAAATTGAATTGAATTGAATTGAATACTACAGAGAAGGAGGAAGGTCATAAATCTCCTATTAGAACCATTTTTTTCATATCACAGCTGTAAATTTTACAACGCGTCATTTCATAAATGTTTATTTATAGCTTCTGTAGTTAATTAGCTCTGTTCAAATTAAATTAATGGAAGGTTTCTGGGTTTTACGTAAGGCCTCGGGTTTTCTCCGGGCACTCCGGTTTTTATCCGATAGCTAATAAAAAAATATACATATATATACACTTAAATTACACAGAAGCTAAATGTTCAACCACTGGAGGGATGATGTATCTTGGGGGGCCTGGGAACACACTGAGATTCCCCCAAATGTGCTGGATGAAATGGTGAGGGAACGGGGATGAAGTGGTGAGGGAACGGGGATGAAGTGGTGAGGGAACGAGGATGAGGTGGTGAGGGAACGGGGATGAAGTGGTGAGGGAACAGGGATGAAGTGGTGAAGGAACGGGGATGAAGTGGTGAGGGAACGGGGATGAAGTGGTGAGGGAACGGGGATGAAGTGGTGAGGGAACGGGGATGAAGTGGTGAGGGAACGGGGATGAAGTGGTGAGGGAACGGGGATGAATCGGTGAGGGAACGGGGATGAAGTGGTGAGGGAACGGGGATGAAGTGGTGAAGGAACGGGGATGAAGTGGTGAGGGAACGGGGATGAAGTGGTGAGGGAACGGGGATGAAGTGGTGAGGGAACGGGGATGAAGTGGTGAGGGAACGGGGATGAAGTGGTGAGGGAACGGAGATGAAGTGGTGAGGGAACCGGGATGAAGTGGTGAGGGAACGAGGATGAGGTGGTGAGGGAACGGGGATGAAGTGGTGAGGGAACGGGGATGAATCGGTGAGGGAACGGGGATGAAGTGGTGAGGGAACGGGGATGAAGTGGTGAGGGAACGGGGATGAAGTGGTGAGGGAACGGGGATGAAGTGGTGAGGGAACGGGGATGAAGTGGTGAGGGATCAGGGAGTCTGGGCTTCCCTGCTTATGCTACAGCCTCTGCAACCTGACCCTGGATGGGAGAACATGGATGGATGGCATATACATTAATTAAATAATTAATATCATTTTTCACTGTATTGTTTTGTTATTTAATGTGCATGTTTATTATTTGTGTCATATCATTACTACATAGTAGGCCGATACTGCTCCCATATACTCGTACTCGCAAAAATTCTCGATACCACGCACCGATACCGCTTCATTGTTGTTGTAGTTACTGATTAGTGACTAAGGGGAGATGTTAAGACGCCCTGCGGCTCCCCGGGGGAGTGTGCAGCCTAGGCTTGCCACCCGTCCCTTGAAATATGGAATTGTAATTGGGAATTAAAAGTTGCGTTCCGTATTGAACCAATGCAGACACATATTTATACTTATTTATTTATGTCATAATATACAGGTGGAGGTCGGAAAATTTGAATATATTGCAAAACTTCATTCGTAGTAAATTCAACTTAAGGTGAAACAAATATATTATTTCCCACTATATACTGTACAAAGTGAGATATTTCAAGCCTTGTTATAATTTTGGTGATTATGGCTCACAGTTTATGAAAACCCCAAATAAAAAATCGCAAAAAATTTGAATCCATGCATCCATTATCTATACCCGCTTTATCCTTTGCAGGGTCACGGGGGTCTGCTGGAGCCTATCCCAGCTATTTTCAGGTGAGAGGCAGGAGTTACACCCTGGACAGGTCACCAGTCCATCACAGGGCCACATATACAGACAAACAACCAGACATACTCACACCTACGGGCAATTTAGAATCATCAGTTAAACTACTACGCATGTTTTTGGACTGTGGGAGGAAACCGGAGTACCCGGAGGAAACCCACACAAGCACAGGGAGAACATGCAAACTCCACACAGAAAGACCCTGCCGGGCCTGGGAGTCGAACCGGGAACCTTCTTGCTATGAGGCAACAGTGCTAACCACTAAGCCAAACAAATTATATTATGAAATCAATAAACAATTCAATCATCAAAATTATAACAAATAAAGGATTAACATATTGCTTTGCCTGTAATGAGACTATGTAATATACATGTATTAGTTTCACCTTTTAAGTTGAATTATTGAAATAAATTAACTTTTACACCATATTCTTCACCTGTAGGTTATATTCTACATCTTGGCTGATGTACATATACATACATAGGAGGTTATTTCAGTTGCTAGTATGGTTGTCTGTCTGTACAGTCATGCAAGTTAAATGCTATTAAAGCACTTTAAACTTTAAAGCTGTTGTGGAGCAGAAGCTTCTTATAAATGACCAGAACGTGTGGCTTTAAAAACGGACATTTATTCTCCTCAAAACAAGTTGCTTACAAAAAAAAACGGGAGAAAACCGATCTTTCTCCGACATCCTCAGCTGTCAGTTAGAGTCTAAAGCTAACGGTAAAAAAAACACGTTAGACCATTTCCTGTAGACTTCAAAATAAAAGCGAAACCGGAAATAGCGTATTTTCAGTACAATCCATTTAACGTTTATGTTCATGTTCACTTTACTGTAAATAGCTGTAAATAAACTGTAAATACTAAATGTAAATGAACTGTAAATAATGTAAATAGTGCATCTTATACATTTTAACTTCTAACAACATTTTAACATTTAACAGCTCTAAGTAAACAGGAATTATCTGTTTAAATCCCTAAATAATAAAACAATTCACAACATTCTCCCGCTTGATGAACAACTGTTCATCACTACTCAGTCCCCTTTAACTTATCTCTAATGGATTTATCAACTGAACAGGTCTCTTCAACAAACTGCCTGTTGTTGTACGAACACTGCAGGAACGAATGAGTCCATCTCTCCCTGGAAACAGCTCTATTATCCTGCCCATTTTCCAGATCTGCCTGGGTATGTTGTCCTCTCCGATCAGAACGACCTCTCCCACTTTCAACACAGTGGGTACAGGTAACTCACACCTGTGAGCTGATTTCAAGTCCATCAGGTAGTCCTTTTTCCAGCTGTTCCAAAAGCTGGTTAACAGTCTCTGCCGGTACCTCCATCTCCGGCCGATGTCCTCTCTGCTCACGTTGGTTGCCTGAGATGGTGGAAGCATAGTCTTTGGTGGTAAGGAAGTTAGTCTTTTCCCAACCAGGAAATTATAACAAATAAAGGATTAACATATATTGCTTTGCCTGTAATGAGACTATGTAATATACATGTATTAGTTTCACCTTTTAAGTTGAATTATTGAAATGAATTAACTTTTACACCATATTCTTCACCTGTAGGTTATATTCTACTTCTTGGCTGATGTGGACATACATACATAGGAGGTTATTTCAGTTGCTAGTATGGTTGTCTGTCTGTACAGTCATGCAAGTTAAATGCTATTAAAGCACTTTAAACTTTAAAGCAAAGCGTTTTGTCTTTTCATATAAAATAAACACATTTCTATACATTTTAGAAGTTTCCCCACCAAACGGGTTTTCTCTGCAACAGAAGACCTGAGCAATCATCATGAAACATAGTTGCTCAGCAAACCCTAAAACATGAGCATGTGTGGTGACAATAGTGGTTCAACTGCGCATAATTCAATTCTGCAGAGATGGAAAGGAAGAAGATTCCTCACTCCCTTGAATTAGATTTTATTGCAGACATCGATCGACAATTAAATCCATTGGCGACTATTTTTATTAACGATTTTCTCAGACAACATCGACTAATCATTGCACCCTACTTGAAAATACTAAAAAACAGTGTTGCATGTTGTAAAAAGGCCATTTTCATATCAATATTTTTCCCCCTGCTATTGTGACTCTGTATAAATGTTGTTTCTTTCCAGGTTTAGAGACGAGCATGTCTCTTTGATAATCTAATTTCCTGTCACCATAGTCCTGTAAAATATAATATATTTCATTATCCGAGCAGTCTGCGTGCCTTTACCAATTCATGTGTCACTCAATCCATCAAATCAGCTGCTGCAAGATGCTGGTTAACACACACACATTCAGCTGCCAAACAGTTCATGGAAAAGGTAAGATCTGGTTATAAAACATCCTTGCAGTTAATTTTTCTTTGTTACATGTACACACAAGACATGTTTGTTGCTACCTTTTGATCGAAGAAAGAGAAAGCAACAATCCCAAAATAACTGACAAGTAAACATCAGACATTAATTTTGATTAATAGTTCAACAAAATCATATGAAATAAATAAATAAACAAACTAATGAAACTATGCTTGACAAATGAGTTAGTATCCTCAGCTTTATTTACACAACCAGGTGATGGCTGTAACTCTCACTGAGACTTTCCACCTGTAGACAGGTATTTTGGTCAAATCTTCACCACTAAACTGCTCCAGTTGTCTCATGCGTGAAGGATTTTTCCCCCGCTGGATTCACACAGCCATCACTAAATATTTGGACACAAGCAGCCAGTGGAGAAACCGGTAGAAAAGCCACTTGTTTGTAACCTCAGCACTTGGCCCGCTACATAACTGTTAAAATCCCACTATAAATTCAGAGAAACTTCAGACTAGATTTCTGAACTGAGAGTAAAATAAATCTGCGCTACTCTCATTCAAATCATACAAATATTAAACCACGATAAAGGAAGGCCCAGCCAGTAAAAAGTGGAGGAATTCTGTCATTTGAAAAAGTCATGTGACAGGTGTGATGATTCAATCATCACCTAGCAATCAAACTGAAAACGGAATGTCCGATGATGCAATCAAACATATTCTTTGATCTTCAGGAAGATCAAAGAATATGTTTGTTCCGTTATGATGTCATCACATTCATGACATCAGTAGCTTGTGGGCGGGGCTAAAGCCAGCCAGAGTCTATAAATTCTGCATTCCACCCATTTGTTGCTCATTCAAAAAGAGGAAGAGCACAGTGTACTCAAGTTCTGGACGCTGAATCACTGAAAACAACTAAAAATGTCAACAGAATCCCAAAGTTCCTCACTGAGAAGAGGTTCGCGCCTGCAGGAAGCGGGATATTATAATGAAGAGGGAAAGCCAATTATCTCCTATAAAGACACAAGAAAATATGCAAGAGGTCAGCAAGATCCTCACATTGATACAAGCTGTGGCAGCTTTTTAAATAATCTGGGTCCCTACTCCAGATGCGTTAATACAAATACACAGCAAGAATTGAGAAAAGGTAAGAAAACCAGGAGGACTGGAGGACAAAAAAGGTCATGGCTAATGACCATTATGTGTTTTTTCTTTTTCCTTGTTCTGGGTCTTGGAAATGCATTCACGTTTTATCGTTTAACAAACGTCAATGAGGAACTGCATTCATTACAAAAGGAGATGAACAGTTTTTTACCAGACGTTCAGACGATCGCAAAACCAAATTTTGCCTCTGCCTATCTTGGAGCCACAGTTATCAAACACTTGTCCTCAGACACATATTTGCCCCCAGAACAGAAAAAATCAGTGTTGTGGAGAATATTCCACTGGATTTTTCCACTTTCAGAAAATAAAAAGGAAATAGTGATCAAGGAGCGTTCCACACTACAGGCAGGTGATTGCTGGTGTCTCCCAGGAAACCGTGGACATTTAGTCCTCTCTCTGTCTCACCCTGTTTCCATCACTCACTTGACACTTGGACACATCCTGGAAAGTCAAGCCCTCTATGGACGGATGGAAAGTGCACCCAGGACCTTCTCTGTCTATGGAATGGAGACGGCTGATGGGAAAGGTACATTTCTGGGAAGGATGGAGTATGATCGAGGCGGTAGGGAATTCCAGTTCTTCCAACTGAATAATGCAGATAACACTGTTTTCAGTCACGTGAAGATCCAGATTGAAACTAACTGGGGAAACACTGACTTCACCTGCATTTACTCTTGGAGGGTTCATGGAGACAAACTGCAACGTTAGTTATTCTACGTTGAGAACTAGAATATTACTACTACTTCTACTGTCATTTAGCAGAACCTTTTATCCAAAGCGACACTGAGACACACACACCATGGAGCAATTAGGGTTAAAGCCTTGCTCAGGGGCCCAGGGCGGTTCCTGGGTCCTCCAGACCCAAGACCACCTCTGTAGCCACTGGACTACCAGCCCACCTCTGTAGCCACTGGACTACCAGCCCACCTCTGTAGCCACTGGACTACAAGCCCCCCGTCAAAAAGACCTTTATGCTTCCAAAAAGCAAGATACTACAGAGAAGGAGGAAGGTCATAAATCTCCTATTAGAACCATTTTTTTCATCTCACAGCTGTAAATTTTACAACGCGTCATTTGATAAATGTTTATTTATAGCTTCTGTAGTTAATTAGCTCTGTTCAAATTAAATTAATGGAAGGTTTCTGGGTTTTACGTAAGGCCTCGGGTTTTCTCCGGGCACTCCGGTTTTTCCCGATAGCTAATAAAAAAATATACATATATATATATATAAATATATATATATATATACACTTAAATTACACAGAAGCTAAATGTTCAACCACTGGAGGGATGATGTATCTTGGGGGGCCTGGGAACACACTGAGATCCCCCCAAATGTGCTGGATGAAGTGGTGAGGGAACAGGGATGAAGTGGTGAGGGAACGGAGATGAAGTGGTGAGGGAACGGGATGAAGTGGTGAGGGAACGGGGATGAAGTGGTGAGGGAACGGGGATGAGGTGGTGAGGGAACGGGGATGAAGTGGTGAGGGAACGGGGATGAAGTGGTGAGGGAACGGGGATGAAGTGATGAGGGAACGGAGATGAAGTGGTGAGGGAACGGGGATGAAGTGGTGAGGGAACGGGGATGAAGTGATGAGGGAACGGAGATGAAGTGGTGAGGGAACGTGGATGAAGTGGTGAGGGAACGGGGATGAAGTGGTGAGGGAACCGGGATGAAGTGGTGAGGGAACGGGGATGAAGTGGTGAGGGAGCGGGGATGAAGTGGTGAGGGAACGGAATGAAGTGGTGAGGGAACGGGGATGAAGTGGTGAGGGAACGGGGATGAAGTGATGAGGGATCGGGGATGAAGTGGTGAGGGAACGGGGATGAAGTAGTGAGGGAACGGGGATGAAGTGGTGAGGGAACGGGGATGAAGTGGTGAGGGAACGGAATGAAGTGGTGAGGGAACGGGGATGAAGTGGTGAGGGAACGGGGATGAAGTGATGAGGGATTGGGGATGAAGTGGTGAGGGAACGGGGATGAAGTGGTGAAGGAACGGGGATGAAGTGGTGAGGGAACGGAATGAAGTGGTGAGGGAACGGGGATGAAGTGGTGAGGGAACGGGGATGAAGTGATGAGGGATCGGGGAGTCTGGGCTTCCCTGCTTATGCTACAGCCTCTGCAACCTGACCCTGGATGAGAACATGGATGGATGGCATATACATTAATTAAATAATTAATATCATTTTTTCACTGTATTGTTTTGTTATTTAATGTGCATGTTTATTATTTGTGTCATATCATTACTACATAGTAGGCCGATACTGCTCCCATATACTCGTACTTGCAAAAATTCTCGATACCACGCACCGATACTGTTTCATTGTTGTTGTAGTTACTGATTAGTGACTAAGGGGAGATGTTAAGACGCCCTGCGGCTCCCCGGGGGAGTGTGCAGCCTAGGCTTGCCACCCGTCCCTTGAAATATGGAATTGTAATTGGGAATTAAAAGTTGCGTTCCGTATTGAACCAATGCAGACACATATTTATACTTATTTATTTATGTCATAATATACAGGTGGAGGTCGGAAAATTTGAATATATTGCAAAACTTCATTCGTAGTAAATTCAACTTAAGGTGAAACAAATATATTATTTCCCACTATATACTGTACAAAGTGAGATATTTCAAGCCTTTATTTGTTATAATTTTGGTGATTATGGCTCACAGTTTATGAAAACCCCAAATAAAAAATCTCAAAAAATTTGAATCCATGCATCCATTATCTATATCTATATCTATCTCCTTTGCAGCGTCACGGGGGTCTGCTGGAGCCTATCCCAGCTATTTTCAGGTGAGAGGCAGGAGTTACACCCTGGACAGGTCACCAGTCCATCACAGGGACACATATATAGACAAACAACCAGACATACTCACACTCACACCTACGGGCAATTTAGAATCATCAGTTAACCTACTACGCATGTTTTTGGACTGTGGGAGGAAACCGGAGTACCCGGAGGAAACCCACGCAAGCACGGGGAGAACATGCAAACTCCACACAGAAAGACCCTGCCAGGCCTGGGAGTCGAACCGGGAACCTTCTTGCTGTGAGGCAACAGTGCTAACCACTAAGCCAAAAAAAATTTAATATATTATGAAATCAATAAACAATTCAATCATCAAAATTATAACAAATAAAGGATTAACATATATTGCTTTGCCTGTAATGAGACTATGTAATATACATGTATTAGTTTCACCTTTTAAGTTGAATTATTGAAATAAATTAACTTTTACACCATATTCTTCACCTGTAGGTTATATTCTACTTCTTGGCTGATGTGGACATACATACATAGGAGGGGATTTCAGTTGCTAGTATGGTTGTCTGTCTGTACAGTCATGCAAGTTAAATGCTATTAAAGCACTTTAAACTTTAAAGCTGTTGTGGAGCAGAAGCTTCTTATAAATGACCAGAACGTGGTTTTAAAAACGGACATTTATTCTCCTCAAAACAAGTTGCTTACAAAAAAAAACGGGAGAAAACCGATCTTTCTCCGACATCCTCAGCTGTCAGTTAGAGTCTAAAGCTAACGGTAAAAAAACACGTTAGACCATTTCCTGTAGACTTCAAAATAAAAGCGAAACCGGAAATAGCGTATTTTCAGTACAATCCATTTAACGTTTATGTTCATGTTCACTTTACTGTAAATAGCTGTAAATAAACTGTAAATACTAAATGTAAATGAACTGTAAATAATGTAAATAGTGCATCTTATACATTTTAACTTCTAACAACATTTTAACATTTAACAGCTCTAAGTAAACATGAATTATCTGTTTAAATCCCTAAATAATAAAACAATTCACAACATTCTCCCGCTCGATGAACAACTGTTCATCACTACTCAGTCCCCTTTAACTTATCTCTAATGGATATATCAACTGAACAGGTCTCTTCAACAAACTGCCTGTTGTTGTACGAACAGTGCAGGAACGAATGAGTCCATCTCTCCCTGGAAACAGCTCTATTATCCTGCCCATTTTCCAGATCTGCCTGGGTATGTTGTCCTCTCCGATCAGAACGACCTCTCCCACTTTCAACACAGTGGGTACAGGTAACTCACACCTGTGAGCTGATTTCAAGTCCATCAGGTAGTTCTTTTTCCAGCTGTTCCAAAAGCTGGTTAACAGTCTCTGCCGGTACCTCCATCTCCGGCCCATGTCCTCTCTGCTCACGTTGGTTGCCTGAGATGGTGGAAGCATAGTCTTTGGTGGTAAGGAAGTTAGTCTTTTCCCAACCAGGAAATTATAACAAATAAAGGATTAACATATATTGCTTTGCCTGTAATGAGACTATGTAATATACATGTATTAGTTTCACCTTTTAAGTTGAATTATTGAAATAAATTAACTTTTACACCATATTCTTCACCTGTAGGTTATATTCTACTTCTTGGCTGATGTGGACATACGTACATAGGAGGTTATTTCAGTTGCTAGTATGGTTGTCTGTCTGTACAGTCATGCAAGTTCAATGCTATTAAAGCACTTTAAACTTTAAAGCAAAGCGTTTTGTCTTTTCATATAAAATAAACACATTTCTATACATTTTAGAAGTTTCCCCACCAAACGGGTTTTCTCTGCAACAGAAGACCTGAGCAATCATCATGAAACAGAGTTGCTCAGCAAACCCTAAAACATGAGCATGTGTGGTGACAATAGTGGTTCAACTGCACATAATTCAATTCTGCAGAGATGGAAAGGAAGAAGATTCCTCACTCCCTTGAATTTGATTTTATTGCCGACATCGATCGACAATTAAATCCATTACTATTTTTATTAACGATTTTTCCAGACAACATCGACTAATCATTGCACCCTACTTGAAAATACTAAAAAACAATGTTGCATGTTGTAAAAAGGCCATTTTCATATCAATTATATTTTTTCCCCTGCTATTGTGACTCCGTATAAATGTAGTTTCTTTCCAGGTTTAGAGACGAGCATGTCTCTTTGATAATCTAATTTCCTGTCACCATAGTCCTGTAAAATATAATCTATTTCTTTATCTGAGCAGTCTGCGTGCCTTTACCAATTCATGTGTCACTCAATCCATCAAATCAGCTGCTGCAAGATGCTGGTTAAAGCAGCACAACGTAACTTTCAGCTTTTCTGAGTTTGGCGGCATCTTGTGGACAAAATCGGTAGTGTTTTACCAGAAAGAACACTACGTTTCCCATGAGCACCAGCGCGTACCCGCCGGAAAACTCCTGTCCCGTCGCGTGCATTTGTTTTGATGAGAGAAGGACGCTTTTCTGTTTCACCAAGTAAACAGAAGGAACGCAAAAAAAAAAGATGTTAAACTGCTGGAAAGGAACTGGAATTTACCGGGATACCTTAAACAAGGAAGCCAGGGAGCAGTATATGGAGAAAATAATGATTATTAACGGTCTGGATCCATATGAAATCCCTAAGAGATCCCTGAATCCCTGAAGAGCCATGTGTTTCAATAAATTTGTATAATAGTACAACATACACTACATGTTTTGTATCCCTCTTACTTCTCTTTTCTTTTTTTTGACTGCTATATTATGTTGAAGAGGCTCCGAAGCGTGAGCAATATTTTTGTTTTCCTCGTGAGATTATTTTTTTCCTCTGTATACTTTTTAAGATTTGAATATTTTGTTAAATTATAAGTTTCTAACCTTTTATCTAGGGATGCCCCGATATCATTTTTTTCACACCGAGTACGAGAATTTTAATTTCTGTACTCGCCGATACCGAATACCGATACGATACTTCTACCACAAAAATAACTAGGCTAAAAATGAAATGGGCAGCATGGTGGCTTAGTGGTTAGCACTGTTGCCTCACAGCAAGAAGGTCCCCGGTTCAACTCCCAGGCCCAGCAGGGGTCTTTCTGTGTGGAGTTTGCATGTTCTCCCTGTGCTTGCGTGGGTTCTCTCCGGGTACTCCGGCTTCCTCCCACAGTCCAAAAACATGCGTAGTAGGTTTATTGATGATTCTAAATTGCCCGTAGGTGTGAGCGTGAGTGTGGTTGTGAGCATGGTTTGTGTGTTTATATGTGGCCCTGTGATGGACTGGTGACCTGTCCAGGGTGAACCCCTGCCTCTCACCTGAAAATAGCTGGGATAGGCTCCAGCAGACCCTGACCCTGAAGGATAAAGCGGGTATAGATAATGGATGGATGGAAAAATGAAATGAAAAATGCAATGAATTGGAAGACAGTTTTTATTTGCAACAGATAAATTCAATAAAAATAAATAAAATGAGTAGAATAACTATTTTAAACAAAACTCAGCCGGCTGGGCTTTCCTCCGCGGCCCGGTCAGCCCCCCGGCTAGCGCCGCGCCGACAGCCCGCTGAGTCCCATCACCACCGTGGGTCGTCTTTTGCGATTGTCTGTCGCTTTTGCAGAACCTGAGCTAATGTTGGCTGTTGTGGTCTTGCAGCAGCATTAGCAACCTCCGTATTTTCAGCTTTATGATGCGTCTTGAGATGTTTTATCAAGTTGCTGGTATTAAACGACGTATTCTCCTTTCCTCCTCTTGACACCTTAGCAGCACGTACTGTAGCTTGCAGTCTGCCTTGCTTCTGTCCTCGTCCCTTATTTTGAAATATGTCCACACTGCTGACACTGCTTGCATTAATTGTTGCTATCTTGCCTGAAACGGCGCTGCCAGTCTCACTCATGGGTATCACTCTCTTCTCATCGACCCGCTGAGCTTAGCTTGACTAGCGGCTAAGCGGAACAGCTGGCTGAGCAGCGGTGGCTCCGCGGCTGCTCCGCCGCCAGGCTGCACTAGGGTTGCCAGGAATAGAAATAAGGGACACCCCGATTTCAGCAGTGCAGGCACCAAAAAAAGGGACATCCCCAAAACTTCTAAAATGCATAGAAATGTGTTTATTTTATATGAAAAAACAAAACGCTTTGCTTTAAAGTTTAAAGTGCTTTAATAGCATTGAACTTGCATGACTGTACAGACAGACAACCATACTAGCAACTGAAATAACCTCCTATGTATGTCCACATCAGCCAAGATGTAGAATATAACCCACAGGTGAAGAAAATGGTGTAAAAGTTAATTTATTTCAATAATTCAACTTAAAAGGTGAAACTAATACATGTATATTACATAGTCTCATTACAGGCAAAGCAATATGTTAATCCTTTATTTGTTATAATTTTGATGATTGAATTGTTTATTGATTTCATAATATAATTTGTTTGGCTTAGTGGTTAGCACTGTTGCCTCACAGCAAGAAGGTTCCCGGTTCGACTCCCAGGCCCGGCAGGGTCTTTCTGTGTGGAGTTTGCATGTTCTCCCTGTGCTTGCGTGGGTTTCCTCCGGGTACTCCGGTTTCCTCCCACAGTCCAAAAACATGCGTAGTAGTTTAACTGATGATTCTAAATTGCCCGTAGGTGTGAGTGTGAGTATGTCTGGTTGTTTGTATATATATGTGGCCCTGTGATGGACTGGTGACCTGTCCAGGGTGTAACTCCTGCCTCTCACCTGAAAATAGCTGGGATAGGCTCCAGCAGACCCCCGTGACCTGCAAAGGAGATAGGTATAGATAATGGATAGATGGATTCTAATTTTTTATTTTTTTTTATTTGGGGTTTTCATAAACTGTGAGCCATAATCACCAAAATTATAACAAATAAAGGCTTGAAATATCTCACTTTGTACAGCATGTAGTGGGAAATAATATATTTGTTTCACCTTAAAGGAGCATGAGGCTCCTTTTAAGAAAGGAGACCCTCTAGCGCCACCCTTCACCACGACGGCCGTCGGGGGTACTGCAGCCAACAGTGAAGCCGGCACGGGAGAACGGGGAGAACGCACATGCAGCGTCATGTGACGTCACATCCACAGCCCAGCGCGGGAAATTCGGGACCGAATTGCAGCACATTTTGCAGCACACAGCCTGTTCAAGGCAACGGAGAGATACACTAGAGGGCTAATTCTTTTGGGTTTGGAACGCTTCATCTGACATTATTACTAGAAAACTTAAAATGTATACGGATTTCATAAATCTTGCCACAATCCTGCCTCAAGCTCCTTTAAGTTGAATTTACTACGAATTAAGTTTTGCAATATATTCAAATTTTCCGACCTCCTAACCTGTATATTATGACATAAATAAATAAGTATAAATATGTGTCTGCATTGGTTCAATACGGAACGCAACTTATAATTCCCAATTACAATTCCATATTTCAAGGGACGGGTGGCAAGCCTAGGCTGCACACTCACCTGGGGAGCCGCAGGGCGGCTCAACATCTCCCCCTAGAGTCACTAATCAGTAACTACAACAACAATGAAGCGGTATCGGTGCGTGGTATGGTAATTTTTGCGAGTACGAGTATATGGGAGCAGTATCGGCCTCCTATGTAGTAATGATATGACACAAATAATAAACATGCACATTAAATAACAAAACAATACAGTGAAAAATTATATTAATTATTTAATTTAATTATTTAATGTATATGCCATCCATCCATGTTCTCCCATCCAGGGTCAGGTTGCAGAGGCTGTAGCATAAGCAGGGAAGCCCAGACTCCCCGATCCTCACCACTTCATCCCCGTTCCCTCACCACTTCATCCCCGTTCCCTCACCACTTCATCCCCGTTCCCTCACCACTTCATCCCCGTTCCCTCACCACTTCATCCCCGTTCCCTCACCACTTCATCCAGCACATTTGGGGGGGATCTCAGTGTGTTCCCAGGCCCCCCAAGATACATCATCCCTCCAGTGGTTGAACATTTAGCTTCTGTGTAATTTAAGTGTATATATATATATATATTTATATATATATATATATGTATATTTTTTTATTAGCTATCGGGAAAAACCGGAGTGCCCGGAGAAAACCCGAGGCCTTACGTAAAACCCAGAAACCTTCGCTTAATTTAATTTGAACAGAGCTAATTAACTACAGAAGCTATAAATAAACATTTATGAAATGACGCGTTGTAAAATTTACAGCTGTGAGATGAAAAAAATGGTTCTAATAGGAGATTTATGACCTTCCTCCTTCTCTGTAGTATCTTGCTTGTTGGAAGCATAAAGGTCTTTTTGACGGGGCTTGTAGTCCAGTGGCTACAGAGGTGGGCTGGTAGTCCAGTGGCTACAGATGTGGGCTGGTAGTCCAGTGGCTACAGAGGTGGGCTGGTAGTCCAGTGGCTACAGAGGTGGTCTGGTAGTCTAGTGGCTACAGAGGTGGGCTGGTAGTCCAGTGGCTACAGAGGTGGGCTGGTAGTCTAGTGGCTACAGAGGTGGGCTGGTAGTCCAGTGGCTACAGAGGTGGGCTGGTAGTCTAGTGGCTACAGAGGTGGGCTGGTAGTCCAGTGGCTACAGAGGTGGGCTGGTAGTCCAGTGGCTACAGAGGTGGTCTTGGGTCTGGAGGACCCAGGAACCGCCCTGGGCCCCTGAGCAAGGCCTTAACCCTAATTGCTCCATGGTGTGTGTGTCTCAGTGTCGCTTTGGATAAAAGGTTCTGCTAAATGACAGTAGAAGTAGTAGTAATATTTTAGTTCTCAACGTAGAATAACTAACGTTGCAGTTTGTCTCCATGAACCCTCCAAGAGTAAATGCAGGTGAAGTCAGTGTTTCCCCAGTTAGTTTCAATCTGGATCTTCACGTGACTGAAAACAGTGTTATCTGCATTATTCAGTTGGAAGAACTGGAATTCCCTACCGCCTCGATCATACTCCATCCTTCCCAGAAATGTACCTTTCCCATCAGCCGTCTCCATTCCATAGACAGAGAAGGTCCTGGGTGCACTTTCCATCCGTCCATAGAGGGCTTGACTTTCCAGGATGTGTCCAAGTGTCAAGTGAGTGATGGAAACAGGGTGAGACAGAGAGAGGACTAAATGTCCACGGTTTCCTGGGAGACACCAGCAATCACCTGCCTGTAGTGTGGAACGCTCCTTGATCACTATTTCCTTTTTATTTTCTGAAAGTGGAAAAATCCAGTGGAATATTCTCCACAACACTGATTTTTTCTGTTCTGGGGGCAAATATGTGTCTGAGGACAAGTGTTTGATAACTCTGGCTCCAAGATAGGCAGAGGCAAAATTTGGCTTTGCGATCGTCTGAACGTCTGGTAAAAAACTGTTCATCTCCTTTTGTAATGAATGCAGTTCCTCATTGACGTTTGTTAAACGATAAAACGTGAATGCATTTCCAAGACCCAGAACAAGGAAAAAGAAAAAACACATAATGGTCATTAGCCATGACCTTTTTTGTCCTCCAGTCTTCCTGGTTTTCTTACCTTTTATCAATTCTTGCTGTGTATTTGTATTAACGCATCTGGAGTAGGGGCCCAGATTATTTAAAAAGCTGCCACAGCTTGTACCAATGTGAGGATCTTGCTGACCTCTTTCATATTTTCTATTGTCTTTATAGGAGATAATTGGCTTTCCCTCTTCATTATAATATCCCGCTTCCTGCAGGCGCAAACCTCTTCTCAGTGAGGAACTTTGGGATTCTGTTGACATTTTTTGTTGTTTTCAGTTGATTCAGCTTCCAGAACTTGAGTGCACTGTGCTCTTCCTCTTTTTGAATGAGCAACAAATGGGTGGAATGCAGAATTTATAGACTCTGGCTGGCTTTAGCCCCGCCCACAAACCACTGATGTCATGAATGTGATGACATCATAACGGAACAAACATATTCTTTGACTTTCCTGAAGATCAAAGAATATGTTTGATTGCATCATCGGACATTCCATTTTCAGTTTGGTTGCTAGAATTCCTCCACTTTCTTACTGGCTGGGCCTTCCTTTATCGTAGTTTAATATTTGTATGATTTGAATGAGAGTAGCGCAGATTTATTTTACTCTCAGCTCACTACCATTAGGGATCCGAAACAAATGAGGCATTTTATGAAATGACTTAAATTCTGTAGCATCTATATGTGTATAACTTTCATAATAGGACTTTCAGTCAACTTTTGATTTATTATGTGTGCGCTGTCTGCCACAAATGATTTTAGCTCAAATCTTTTCATTTTCAAAGAAATTTTGGTTTGGTTTAATTGAGTGCTTCTTTCACACGAAAAGCCAAAGACCCAAGTAAGTAGCAACAGTCACCCTGACTGGTCTTGATTTAGCTTCAGAGTCTGTTAACTGCAACACCAGGACCATCTTGCTGGGACCAAATCAAATGTGATCATCACTGTCATCATGCTGGCTACCATTGAAATTGACTAGTCCATTTTTTCCTCTTTATCATTAATGCACTGAAGTAGTCTCTCCTTAATATCGCACCATACCAGTGCCGATCCTGGCTCCCAGGAAGCCGTGGCAGCCGGCGAAGCTGCTTATGCCTCAGTCTCTGGAACCTGACCCTGGATGGGAGAACATGGATGGATGGCATATACATTAATTAAATAATTAATATCATTTTTCACTGTATTGTTTTGTTATTTAATGTGCATGTTTATTATTTGTGTCATATCATTACTACATAGGAGGCCGATACTGCTCCCATATACTCGTACTCGCACAAATTACCATACCACGCACCGATACCGCTTCATTGTTGTTGTAGTTACTGATTAGTGACTCTAGGGGGAGATGTTGAGCAGCCCTGCGGCTCCCCAGGGGAGTGTGCAGCCTAGGCTTGCCACCCGTCCCTTGAAATATGGAATTGTAATTGGGAATTATAAATTGCGTTCCGTATTGAACCAATGCAGACACATATTATGCTCTTATTTATTTATGTCATAATATACAGGTGGAGGTCGGAAAATTTGAATATATTGCAAAACTTAATTCGTAGTAAATTCAACTTAAGGTGAAACAAATATATTATTTCCCACTACATGCTGTACAAAGTGAGATATTTCAAGCCTTTATTTGTTATAATTTTGGTGATTATGGCTCACAGTTTATGAAAACCCCAAATAAAAAATCTCAAAAAATTTGAATCCATGCATCCATTATCTATATCTATATCTATCTCCTTTGCAGGTCACGGGGGTCTGCTGGAGCCTATCCCTGCTATTTTCAGGTGAGAGGCAGGAGTTACACCCTGGACAGGTCACCAGTCCATCACAGGGCCACATATATAGACAAACAACCAGACATACTCACACTCACACCTACGGGCAATTTAGAATCATCAGTTAAACTACTACGCATGTTTTTGGACTGTGGGAGGAAACCGGAGTACCCGGAGGAAACCCACGCAAGCACAGGGAGAACATGCAAACTCCACACAGAAAGACCCTGCCGGGCCTGGGAGTCGAACCGGGAACCTTCTTGCTGTGAGGCAACAGTGCTAACCACTAAGCCAAAAAAAATTATATTATGAAATCAATAAACAATTCAATCATCAAAATTATAACAAATAAAGGATTAACATATATTGCTTTGCCTGTAATGAGACAATGTAATATACATGTATTAGTTTCACCTTTTAAGTTGAATTATTAAAATAAATTAACTTTTACACCATATTCTTCACCTGTAGGTTATATTCTACTTCTTGGCTGATGTGGACATACATACATAGGAGGTTATTTCAGTTGCTAGTATGGTTGTCTGTCTGTACAGTCATGCAAGTTCAATGCTATTAAAGCACTTTAAACTTTAAAGCAAAGCGTTTAGTTTTTTCATATAAAATAAACACATTTCTATGCATTTTAGAAGTTTTGGGGATGTCCCTTTTTTTGGTGCCTGCACTGCTGAAATCGGGGTGTCCCTTATTTCTATTCCTGGCAACCCTAGTGCAGCCTAGCGGCGGAGCAGCCGCCGAGCCACCGCTGCTCAGCCAGCTGTTCCGGTTAGCCGCTAGTCAAGCTAAGCTCAGCGGGTCGATGAGAAGAGAGTGATACCCATGAGTGAGACTGGCAGCGCCGTTTCAGGCAAGATAGCAACAATTAATGCAAGCAGTGTCAGCAGTGTGGACATATTTCAAAATAAGGGACGAGGACAGAAGCAAGGCAGACTGCAAGCTACAGTACGTGCTGCTAAGGTGTCAAGAGGAGGAAAGGAGAATACGTCGTTTAATACCAGCAACTTGATAAAACATCTCAAGACGCATCATAAAGCTGAAAATACGGAGGTTGCTAATGCTGCTGCAAGACCACAACAGCCAACATTAGCTCAGGTTCTGCAAAAGCGACAGACAATCGCAAAAGACGACCCACGGTTGTGTTGGGACTCAGCGGGCTGTCGGCGCGGCGCTAGCCGGGGGGCTGACCGGGCCGCGGAGGAAAGCCCAGCCGGCTGAGTTTTGTTTAAAATAGTTATTCTACTCATTTTATTTATTTTTATTGAATTTATCTGTTGCAAATAAAACCTGTCTTCCAATTCATTGCATTTTTCATTTCATTTTTAGCCTAGTTATTTTTGTGGTAGAAGTATCGTATCGGTACTCGGTATCGGCGAGTACAGAAATTAAAATACTCGTACTCGGTGTGAAAAAAATGGTATCGGGGCATCCCTAGATAAAAGGTTAGAAATGTATAATTTAACAAAATATTCAAATCTTAAAAAGTATACTTTACGGTGCAAATACACTGAGGGCCAATGTTTTTGTCTAAACTGCTGCTCTTAACATTTAGAGAGTCAGCCCGCTTTAAGAGGCACATGAGAAGGTCGTGGGTGGTGAATGGATAAAGGGACACTGACACCATGATGCATCAATTCCTGCAATATGATACTGATGTCAAGGTGGCCTGTGCCTGAACACCATGGTAACCAGGCAGGCTAGTAACAAAAACTGAAAATGATCCTGATTTCTCAACATTGCATAATTTACAGAGGTGCCTGTTGCTGTGTGGTATGAACATCAACTTTAAATCCACAATGACCAATGGCTTAACTTCAGAAAACCTTAAGGGTTCATGGTAAACCTTCCCCTTTGATGAAGCCTATGAGAGGTTAAAATTTCAGATTTGATTGCAATTTACTGAATTTTAAAAAAAGTAATTAATAGGGATATCGGTATCGGGGCCGATACTGCCCTCATATACTCGTACTCGTACTCGCAAAAATTCTCCGATACCACGCACTGATACTTGTAGTTACTGGTTAGCGCCGCTAGGGGGAGACATTGAGCCGCCCCGCGGCTCCCCGGGCCTGGCAGCCTGGCTGAGCAGCAGCTCTGTGGCTGTAGCCAGCTGTTCCATGTTTCAGTAAATTCTATCTTCTTTAATTATCAGGGTTTCCGCGGAGTTTTAAAAAGTATTAAAAAGTGATAAATGAAAATTGCCAAATTTAAGGCCATTAAAAGTGTTAAATTCACTTTCAGAGGTATTATTTTTTTTAAATTGGTATTATTTTTTATCTTTTACATTTTAAGCAGTCTATTTTATTGTCATTCACAAAGTGAAATAAATGTGAAACATCTGGTCAACATCAATGAGTCTATAAATCTGTTCTGTATAGTGTTCTATAGTTCAAAATCTGTATTAATGTTAAAAGGTCCGTGATTAACACTTAATGTTGTGACAGTTTTTTTTTTAAACCTGAAGGTAGTGAAAAAGGTATTAAATTGGTATTAAATTTAACATAAGGATTGCTGTATAAACCCTGATTATACAAACTGGACAAACCTTACTCACAGGGAACTTTATTAAACACTCCATGTAACTCACAGTACAACATAAACAATCCCATTGTTACATTCCGGTTAGCCGTTAGCCACGTTAGCCGATTAGCCGCGTTAGCCGATTAGCCGCGTAAGGCTGAATTATGCTATTATGCTATTATTTCATGCTATTATTAGCCACGTTAGCCGATTAGCCGCGTTAGCCGCGCCGACAGCCTGCAGTCTGGCTTGCTTCTGTCGTCGTCCCTTATATTGAAACAGGGCTCTCAAGTTTCATGAAAAGTTTGGAGTGAGATTACATCTATTAGGGCTGGTGCGACTTGAAATTCTGTGCGTTTTGGCCGCAGCGGCCCCTCGGCCCAATCTAGACTCCCAATTATTTTTGCTACTTAAAAACCAGTTCAAGTTTACATACTGTTTTATAATTGACCAGCATAAATAAAAATTAAAAGAATGGGTTAATCCAATAAGACAAATCCAGCTAAATAAAATAAATTGTTTTATTAATACATTTAAGAAAAAAACCAACAACAAATGGATAATAAGTAAGACACTTTTCACAACAGCAGTGCTCAACATTTTTTTTTGTGTGTGTGTGTGTGTGTGTGTGTGTGTGTGTGTGTGTGTGTGTGTGTGTATTTCAGCTTATGAATGGTGTTGTGTGTTGTAAGTGTTTGCAGCAGATTTTGATGCCTTGATGACAGAGCTAGGGGGCTCCCATTTAAAGCACTGTGGCTCAAGGCCAGCCATTTTCACAGTCATGATGGATGAGAGCGTTCCATCCAGGGCCAAACTGTTTCTTGTTTTGGTTTTGTTCAGTCCCACCATGGAGAACACTCTCTCCGCATCTGCATTTGAGTGTGGAAGCACTAACACCAGTTTGGCAATCTCAGACAGCCGTCCAAATCTGCTCAAACCAGTCACCTTTGAAAAAATGTACCAAGGAGGCCTTATTACACTCATATTTGCATTTATAAAGTTGATAAAGTAAATGTGTATGTCAGATGGTGCAGAATATTTCTTACCCTGTTCTTCAGTGATGACATATTCCCCCAGAAAGCCTCAGTGTCAAAAGTGGCTGGGTCTTGGGGCATAGGGATGTCCATCAGTTGATAGTCCAGGAACTCCTCACTGAGCTGATCATGCTCTTGGGGTCCGTGGAATGGAAGCAGTTCAGGAAACCTAAAGAACACAATGTGTACTGAATTGATAAAGCTACAGTAGGAGAAACAACAAGGTTTGTTTTTCAGATGTGATCATCAAACTTCACAATCTATTCAAAATGTGAAACCCTTACCTTTCAACAAAGTACAGAGCATCTTCCACTCCACACTCTGTCCTCTGCTGGACATCAACAAACTTGGCATGTTTGAGCAGGGTCTCTCTCAGGGGTAGCTTATTCATGGCGTACTCCACAGCCCTTAACAGAAATGCCAGCGCAGCCTGCTGGAACCTCTCCACTTGCTGTGGTGTAATGTCTCCCGCATCAAGGAGCCTGTTGAGCGTAGCTCGAGTAATGAATCCAATGTTCAGCTTTTCTCCTACCAGAGAGATAGAGTAAACAAGAGACTTTACCCTTAGGAACAGGTAAGTTCACAATAATAGTTGTTTTCTATATGTTTCCTTAACAGAGTTCATTAGCAACCAAGAACAACCACAACTGCTAATCTGCATAACCCTCGTAAATATATATCCCATGACATCAAGGACATCAGTCTCATATAACTGAATGAGCAGTCCTCTCACAAACAGTCTATTTGTGGTCAGTGGGTGGACATTGTATGTGTATCTGCCTATGAGAAACTTGGGAATATTACCTGGCAGTTGGTTTGATGGGTCCTTGTATTGGATTTCATGAACATCTTGGTTCTGCAGTGCTGCAAGCTTCAGAAACTTTGCACACAACTTGCGGATGAACTTTGTCATCTACAAAGTTGTAATTCAGAAAATATTTTCAAATGACATTTGAACAATATGTATGAGCAAATGAAAAAATGACCAAGTACAGCACATTATTTGCAGAAGCATAGCTCAACCCTTCCATTTTACCTCTTCATGTAGAAGGAAGATTGAGGACTTCTCTCTCTGGAGTAGGAGGTTTAAGGTGGAGAAGGCTGGCAATGTTGCCTGGTAGAAGAGGAGGTACACCTCTGTTAGCGGGTTAGAAAATGCACCCACCAGCCTTCTAAACCTTGGTTGTTTCTCATCTGTAAATACAAAAGTATAGGTTGTGCATACCAAATATGTTTTCATTTCAGTCTTGTAGTAATCTTGCATTTGTGTCAGTGAAATATGCAGCTTACTTAATGACTTGAAGTAGCTGGTGAGTGGCTCATACTGCTGCAGAAGGCGAGTCAAACATCTCTCCAGGCTCAGCCAACGAATGGAAATGTGTTGCAGTATTTCCATGTACTCGCTTCCATGGAACTCACAGAATTCTGTGACAAGAATGTAACATCCTACATTTCAGTCTAATTAAAGTCTTCTTCATGTCATTTGTACTACACTGGTGCTGTTTAAATCACAAACCTGACAGGTAACCCTTACGGTTGGTGCTACCCTTAAACCAGTATCCAACATCCACAGCCAGATCCTCTGGATCAAATCCAGTCACCTGCAATACATGATGTTTTATAATGACATTAGATTCAATCACATCACAGATTCATTACACCACAGCTTAACAAACTATTTAACCTGGGATTAGGCTCAACTGATAGGTCACTGAAAGCATAGATGATCAAACTTACTTCCAAAAATCTCAGTCCAGCTTCTTTGGCGGTATTGTGGATAATGTGGCAGGGGCACCCATGGATGTATGTGTTGGCATTTTCATTCAGAATCCTGGATGCAATGGAATTTCTTGCTCCTGTATTCACAGGTGCGTTGTCAATTGATAAGCTAACACAATTTCCCCAAGGTATGGCGTGTTTCTGTAAGACCTCGTTCATTTTTTGGAAGATTACTTCCGCTGTGCCACAGCTACGCCCACTTGTTGTGCACATATCCAAAAATCTATGGACAACTTTTCCAGAATCACTGTCAAAAACTCGCACAGTGAGCGGGTTCATCTTCTCTTGTCCTGCAATGATGAGTTACATGTTTTACAAGATTACACACCACACTAAAATGTTCTGTGAAGAAATAGGTACTGGAAAGTGTGGAAAACAAGCAAATGTATACAATGGCTATCAAAACAATACCTGTATCATTTGACCCATCAGTGATCAAGGTGAATGGATTGTCCCTCATCTTCATGACCAATTTGTTCTTAAAATGAGGTGCCACTGCTTCATTTATTATGCACGTTGTTTTCGTGCTGGCACATTTGAAATTTTGTGCTGTGGTGGAATCTCTGAAGCACTCCTTTAATAATGGGCTGAAATGGTCAGAGACAGCAAATGGCACATTATGCTGCACCATTGCCACAGCCACTTTTACTTCAGCTCTCCTTGTCTGCAACAGAAAGGGATGAATTTAAGCACCAAATCATATAAACATTCCATGCAGTATTAAGTGTTTTGTTACTTTTTTATTATTAATATAACCTACAATGTTACGAAAAATGCAAACGAACGTTATCACAAGCTTTTTACTTTTCATATGTACCTTGGCCTCTTGTGCTGTTATGCCACACACAGAAGCTGGGGCAAAAAAAGTAGTAATGCCGCTTGTGGACTGGATAGCCTGCTCTTTAGCCTGATGTCCTTTGCTTTTAATATGTCTGTGCACGTCTGTTACACCTTGATGGGCACAGGAGTTTTCCTGTCTGCAGACAGAGCACCAGTAGTAGGAGCTGGTGGTGCCTACGGTGATGAATGGCCATTTTGCTGACCATTCACTTTTAAAAGTGCACCTATAGGTGGCAGCTCCACTTAATGGCCGCTTTTTCACCGTTTCTGCTGTCTCCTCTGCTGTCTCCTCCGCCGTCTCCTTCATTCTCTCCTCCACCATCTCCTCCACTGTCTCCTCAACTGTCTTCTCCACTCTCTCCTCCTCTGTAGTCTCCGCTGTCACTATCTCCCCTACAGTCTCCCTTTCCGTCTTCTCCATTGTCTCTTCCACCATCTCCTCTGACCTGGCAACCTTTTTAGGGGGCTGAATCTTTGCTGCCCAGAATGACCGAATGCTCTTTTGCTTCTTCCCTGACATCTTTGAAATAGACAAAGGCAAACAGTAAAAAATAGGCATACTTTCTGTTCATCGTTTACTCTTTACTCTTCAGACTAAAACTATAATCCAGTGGCGGACCGTCAGGGCCGTCTAGACCTTCTCTGAAGGCCTAACTATTATCAAAATAATTAAAAAATATGGTGTCTTTAATAATACTTTAGTTTACCTATTGTTAGACTTATCTGAGTTTATACATATTGCCGGCTTGCATTAGAACAAGTATAAACACCTGTTTATTTACTTTACATTGAGTTGACTGTGTGGCTGTGGCTTAATCCACAGACATGTAGCTCTGTTTCCTTATGGTTTGTGGAGGAAGCACTGGCTTAGAATAGCGGAGAGCTGCTCTCCAAGCTCAAATAATGTTATATACAATTGTGGGCTATTTGGGTAGACAAACTCACATATGAGGATTGGAAGAATACATGATTACTTTTTTCTAGGGCTGTCAAGCGATGAATTTTTCTTTAATCGTGATTAATGGCTGAATTTCAGTAATTAATCACATATTTGCATGTATAAAATTCTATTATTTTGCATTTCACAACAGTTTTTAAGACCATATTAACAATGTAAAGCAACTCCTACCAGTGTATGTTGATTGGGAATCAAATGAATGCAAAGAAAGTTACTTTATGAACTCAACTTTTGGATTTATTTCAAATAGAACACACATAAATTGTGGTTTATTTGGTAGTGTGACTCATTTTAATTTGATTTGCATCATTAGGTTTCCATACAAAACAGGTGCACTAGCTTCCCCTATTCTTTTTTTGGTCAATAAACAAAGCATCAGTGAAGGCCAGACTACAAAACCGCCGCTGAATCAATAAAACCAACATTAGGAGACCCAATAAGTGAAAACTTACAGTTTGCCAATGACTAACTTAGTGAATGATAATAAATGAAGTAGTTACCTACCGTATACCTTGCTTTGCTCTTCCAACTCGTCTGCAACCTGTGCGTGCACGCGCATCCACGGAACAAGCACGCAGCGGGGAAAAAAACTGCCCAGCAACAAGACATACTATTTTCTGATTGGCTGGTAGGTCGCTGACGCGGGACCGCTGTAAACTCAGCGGAGAAATCCTCCTCCGCCCCGCCCGTTCAGTATTAATTTCTGTGCGCTCGACTTTATCACCTCTCAGCGTGAGAAATGTCAGGTGTGGCGTGTGAGCGTGTGAACTGGTTGAAATGCGTGTGTCTCACGCTCAATGCGTGAGACTTGAGAGCTTTGTTGAAATATGTCCACTCTGCTGACATCCTGCTTACATTAATTGTCACTATCTTGCCTGAAACGGCAAGATAGTGACAATTAATGTAATGTTAAAAACATTGTTTATGCTCTTCTTCTTCTCTGTTTTATTGGCGGATCGCAACCAACTTTAAGGTGCATACCGCCACCTACTGTACAAGAGTGTGTAACATCATTTCATTTAGCCTGTTTTTTAAATTCTATTTGATTGTTTATGTTGTTTCCAGAGGTGGGTAGAGTAGCCAAAAATTGTACTCAAGTAAAAGTAGGGCCTACTGTTACTTCAGAATTATATGACTCAAGTAGAAGTAAAAAGTAGTCATCCAAATAATTACTTGAGTAAAAGTAAAAAAGTACTTGGTGAAAAAACTACTCAAGTACTGAGTAACTGTTGAGTAATGTCTGAAGTACAAAATAATCATCTTCAGGCAAATTAAATCAATAAAATAAATAAAAAATAAAGAATAGCTAAATTAAATTAAATTAATCTTAAAGTAAACTCAAGTACTTTAATAAATAATAAAATAATAACAGAATAAAAAAATAAATTAAGCACAAGTAGCACAAAATTTCAAGCCTTTGTACTTTTTTAACCAGGCAGAACTAGAACAACATGAACTCATAGAAACTCTGTGTGTGTTTGAGTCTGTGTAAATGTGACAAAACATGCAAAAACAAACATTTTTCCCAAAGAATCACTCAGTGATGTCATGAGATTGACGCGTACGCTAATAAAAGGGATAAAAGAAAAGTAACAGTTCAATGTAGCCTACCTGGCCGAGTTTTGTTTAAAATTGAATTTCTGTTGCAAATAAAACCTGTCTTCCAATTCATTGCATTTTTCATTGCATTTTTAGCCTAGTTATTTTTGTGGTAGAAGTATTGGATCGGTACTCTGTATCGGCGAGTACACAAATTAAAATACTCGTACTCGGTGTGAAAAAAATGGTATCGGGACATCCCTAGTAATTAAGTAACGTCACAACTCAACGTTAAGTGTTATGGTTTATTATAAATAGTTCAGTTCAGAGACACTCTTGGTGTATTTTGATCACCTAGTAAGTGTTTGCAGGGATATTAAAAACTGAACTATGTGTGACTAAATGGAGCAACTGCTCTTCTTCTGACACTCAAATGAATCCCTTCTGTCATTAGTGTTTAAGTTCCTAAAAACAACAGTGTGGAAATGAATTAAATCCTCATCTGGGGAATCTTAGGTTTGACCCAAATGCAAACATGTTGAAGGCATATTGGCCGGGTTTCCCAGATCAGTTAAGTAGTTCTTAACAGCGAAAGGCTTCTTTCAAACCTTCTTAAGGAGCCTGTGAAAGAAAATCGCGTTTCCCAGAGTTGCTCTTAGCTTAAGTATCTCTTTCATTAAGAAGGAAATGAAAGATGCTGCTGACCCAGTCTTTCCAACCATCTTAGTGAACAAAGACTCACAGATCCAGCCGCGTCAGGCAAATCAATATCACACCAAGCAATGAGATATTAAAACAATGCACCCCGCACAAATTTTGATTTATTTTATACTTTAGATTTATATTGTTTAGCATTTATTGGTGACAGCAAAGGGGGAAAAAAAGAAAAATAAGGAATAACAAGTGTGTTCCTGTATATGCTTTATGCGCACAAATAAAACGATCATCATGAATATCATTTATTTGATAATTTGGCTGCTATACAGCATGTTCTCGCTGCAAATCAACCGCGTCGCCGTGCGCGAAGCAGAACTGTTTATATGAACGCATTCGTGCGTCAGCACTTCAGTCCCCTGGACGTGCTGTTGGACCGGGCTGTCAGGCAGCCGGGACACTGATCCTCCTGCGCCGTGCCCGAGCCCGAGCCCCTATGTGATGACAGGGAAGCAGCAGCTGAAGAACGAGATCCTTTGATGAATCGTTCATACAGTCTCAAATATAATCAATGGTGTCGGTTTATATTAAAGAATCTTTTTGCCCAGAAGAAAAAAGAGCGAAGACAACGACCCATAACTATTTTCTTCTCTTGAAAAACCCCACCTGCCGACTCGCGCTGTATACAGCGCGAGTCGGGATGCAGCATCATTCAGAAGAGGAGGAATACGTGCGAGGCGGGGATGATCTCTGCAATCTGAAGCCCTCTATAATTGTAAAAAGAATTTCACTTATCACGGGTTCTTTTTGGAACATAACCCCTGCGAAAAACCAGGGTTTGCTGTAATTCCACGTTGCGATTTGCGAAACTCGCCTTCTCTTGGCTCATGTTTTTGAACGCACACACACGCCCACCCCGTTTACTCCCGGTCTCCGTGTGTGGGGAAAAAAAGCCTCACTGTAGCCAGAAATAACGGAGTAACACACCGTTTGGATGAAAAAGGGTCATTGAATTATATTTTTCATCTTAATTTTTTATTATAACGCACAAGCAGCAGTGAATTAGTGCGTTAGGCAGCAGTGCTGCGTGTGAAAATGCGCTGATAGTGATCGGTGATCGATTTGCCTGGCATCGATTCATTTGGTTTCAGAACCGGACAGCTGCTCCAAAGAGCGTCTGAAAGAGCGAAACTAAAGGACGGTGTTAAGAAGTCATCTGGGAAACACCCGTATCTTAGGATTCTCTCTTAGTTCAAACCTTCTTTGAACCTCTCTTAAATCCTTAAGAGAGGTCGGATCTGGGAAACCCGGCCATTGGCGGTGAACCAAAAGAGTTCATTAAAAGAATAAAGGAATCAAAAGCACTGAGGAGTCCCAGAGGAGGAAATCCCAAAGTCCCAAAATAAATCCAAAGAGATAAAGAAAAAACTGAACAAGTAAACAATGTGAAGTCCTTCTGCCTGTGACCTGGAAATCAATATCCGCAGAGTATTTTGAAGGATGTGTCATTTCCTGAAATGCACTTAGATGAGAGCGGATAGTAGAGGGAGAAGGATTGCAGGAGGAAGTCTGAACAAGCGTAAAGTGGAAGATCCCCATGTTAGTGATAATTCCTTAGACAGATTTTTCATAGAAGCTGCATCGGGTTTTCGAGGTGATTAATTTGCTAGGATAATGGATGGAGGAAATCTTGGGGTGCTCCAAATGGAGGAATGTCATTGCAGGAGCTTCTCTTGGATAACAATCAGAGTAGTGATTTTTTTGTACACAGAAGGCAGCTCCGGAGATAAACACTGACTGTGTTTCCCTGCATCAATAACCCTTTTAAAACCCGAATATTGACAATAACCCGAATTTGCACGGCCATGTAAACACCAATAACCCCTTTGAATAACCTGAATTTGCTCATATTCCGGTTTTTAAAAACCTGAATATGAGCCCTGGGTTACTCCTTTTAAAACCTGAATATTGGGTCATGTAAACGCCAAACGGAATATCCCCATCAAACGGAACAGGAATTTGTTTTCTGCACATGCTCTGTTCACAAGGAATCCTGGTCTTTTGAGTCCAGGAAGTTTTTATAAACACGGAGAAACCAAGACCAGGAGGAGACTAATCACTTCATAAATGTAATGAAGGATATGAACATTTCTGCATTTGTAGACGGTAGAAAGTACCGGGATAGAAGATTTACAAGAAGGTGAGCGAAAAATTGCGCGAAGCAGCATTTGTTTTGAATTTGGATACAGGAAGAAGAAGCAGAAATGACGGGAATTGCGTCATCATGTTCTCCGTGCGTCGCTGGTTTGATCCAGATATCCTGAATGTTTAATTATCATGTATACAGGGATAACCCTGTTTGCTCACGCATGTAAACGGAATATTCCGAATGTTTCAGTAACCGGAATATTAGCAATAACCCGAATTTTGACTGCATGTAAACGTAGTCAATGATCACACGTTGTCATGGCTACAATAATAAGCACTATGTTAGTATTCATGGTTAGAGATAATGTGAGGTTTAAAGTGTGAAAAGAGTTTTACCTTTTATATTGGAGGTTTTTTAATTGAAATACATTTTTTGTTTCCGCACGGAGAGGACGGTAGATCTGGTCACCTGTTGTGGTTTATTAGGTCAATGTACCTGGGCCATCAGTTTTCTCTTAAAGGGGACCTATTATGAAAAACACGTTTTTTCTTGTTTTAACATATATAAAGTGGTCTCCCCTCACCCTGCCAGCACAGGGGAGACAAAATACCATGGAATTCTGCAAGATCTCTGACCCCCGCCTTACAGAGTCCCCCAGTGTCACGTGACCTTTTTTTTGAGCCATTCTGAATCTGCGCCTAGGGTGACGTCACAATAGGCGCTCATTTCCATAGGTTCAGCCTCCGCTGCTGAAACCACGCCCACAACCAGCCAGCTACGCAGGCTGGAGCGGTCCATCCTTGAGCCAGTCGGACGCGGCGCCGCGGATCCGGGTTAAATCATCCAGGTTCCCGGGTGGTTTGGGAGCTGGGTCCACGGAGGTCCGTCCCAGGTCGGACCAGCTTCACCCTCAAAGATTTTCAGCCAAATCTGTCGGTTTGATCCCCGGTAACGGGCGATGCGCCGCGGATGCGCCCCGGAGCCGATCTGTGCGCCCGCCGTGGGGTTGCGGCGCCCGTCGCGCAGCATCCGCCGGGCAGATCCGGCTGAAATTCCGCTGGTCGGACCCCGGGAGTCCCTGCTACCAGTCCAGGCCGGTTCCTGCGGTCCCGGCCGGTCGGAACTGGTCAGATTCCCCGGTTAAAGCCGCAGTGATGCGCGCTGCTCCAGCCCGACTTCCTGGTTCCCAAAGCGCGGTCCGTCCGACTAAATTGTCCAGGTTCCCAGCCGCTTTGGGAGCAGGGATTTCTGGGGTACGTCCCAGGCTGGACCAGCTTCACCCTCCGACATTTTCAGCTAAATCTGTCGGTTTGATCCCCGGTAACGGGCGATGCGCCCCGGAGCCATGCTGGGTGCCCGGCGTGGCTCCGGGGCAGCGTTCAGCATCCGCCGGGCAGATCCGGCTGAAATAGTGCATAAATGTTATTTATATATGTGGCAGAGTGGAGTAGCTGCAGCCACTCAGGTGGATGGGAAACAGGTGTGTCCCATCAGCCTGCCAGCATTGATAAGGACTGGGAGACTGCAGCTGGGCAGGTGGGAGACGGAGAAGCTGCTGCTGTGCCATGCTTGTGCACTGCGTGGTGTCTGGTGATTGCTAATAAAGAAGGGTCTGCACGAAACTCCGTGTCCTCTCCATCCTTCGGTCGGGCCCTCGTAGCATCCACCCTGCTACAATATACAACTCATATTTTATTTTTTTAACAATAAAGTTGCCATTTGTGAAAATTCAGTGTTGTGATTTATTAACAGGCTCGGGCTGCTCTGGCGGAGCGAGGTTTATTCTCCTCCCCTGCTACACGTCATTCAGGGAGCCAATCAGCACAGAGCCTCATTATCATAGCCCCCCCTTTCCTTAGAATGGAGCACAGAAAAAGGGGTTACAAGCAGTAAAACTACTGCTGACAGGGCCCACAGGCTGGATTTCTGGTTTATGTAGAAAAAACAAGCTTTAGATTGTTTTTAAGACATTCAAGGCCTGTTTAAAATATACATTAAATGCCATAATAGGTCTCCTTTAAGTCATGTCTGGGTTATGGCTCAGGTCCCGTGAGTCTTGTACAACATTAAACAACTCTGCTGCAGTTGCTTGACTTTTTAATTCATGTTGGAACTCATTTAAATGAAATCTTTGGGGAGGTTATAACTTTACTTTTACTTGCTTTCTTGTATCATAATTCCTGTGGCTAGAGGGACAAAATGAATTTTTTGTAGGAAGCTGGCGCGAGTGATTCATTATGACCAGAGGAAGACTGAATGACAGATACACTATCCCAAAACAGCTTCAATAAATGATAGGAGAAATTCTGCTTTATATGGAAAGTCAGAAAAGGCATTTCAAACACAGGAAACAAGGCCACCATGGAATATAATACACAGGTCGTCCTCATTTGTATGGAATCAAAAGACTTCAGCATTATTGTTTAATGTCTCTAAGCCAAATTAAACATTTAAAAGGCTCCACCAAAGTGATGTAAAGGGGAATAAATATTAATGAATGAACCAACCCTTAGTTCAAACATTTAGATGTTG
This sequence comes from Cololabis saira, assembly GCF_033807715.1. NCBI lineage: Eukaryota > Metazoa > Chordata > Actinopteri > Beloniformes > Belonidae > Cololabis > Cololabis saira. The sequence continues at coordinate 4,476,283 of NC_084600.1, read as the reverse complement.
GGGAAATGGATGTTCAGAGAGGAGAGGCGTCCGATTCCCAGACTGACCACACGGGACCCACTGAAATGTGTTTTTCAAGCTGGCCTCTCTAAAAGTCTAACATGTGTTAACTACATGGTGATGTATGCAGATTAGTTCAGTCTGACTGATTGTCCTTTTTGCTTTTTACTAGAATTATAGTTTTGTGCTTTAAAAAACTATAAACACAGAACTGCTTGGCTCAGCGCAGACTTCCATAATTAAAAAGCTTCATTATAAAGGCTATCTTACATTTTCGGCCTTTGTGCTTATTTATGACCACTCTTGTGCAGGCTGGCTTTGTATCTTGAATAGAAATCTGGGGCGAAAGAAGCTGCATTAAATTTCTGCACATTAATCTGTTATGCTCTATGAATAAAAGCTGACAAACTATATCTGCTCGATGATGCAAATATGCGGTGCTTCCGAAATGCCATACTAAACAGTATATACTAAAAAGTATACTTAAGTTAGGCACACTTTTGAGTAAATATCAGTAGTGTGCATTAATAAATAAATAGGTAAATTAGCAGCTATTTATTATTAATATTTATGTTTAATTCATGATAGAGGTAACAAAGGGGCAGGGTTAAATAAGTTTTACTTCTACCTGCTCCTTTTCGGACACTGTTTTTTTTTCCCTGTTTGTATTACGTTTTTTGTTGTTGCTTTTTTTCTGTATATATTTTTTATTTTTCCCTTATGTGTTCAAAATAAACAATTCAATCAATGAATCAATCAATGAATCAATCAATCAATCAATCAATCAATTTGGACGTACCATTCAGAGCTACACGTCACTTCCTGCCGTTGGGAGGAAGTGACGTGTCACACTAGCAGTAGCAGCTGTTACCATGGTAACAGCAGCGGTAGCTCCGCTCCGCTATTTCCCGTTCATCCTGGCCCAAACAAGATGACATTATATAATATTATTATATACGAATATTATAATATTAATATTATATAATAATATATAATAATATTATTATACTTAATATTATACTTATGACATATACGTATCACTTAGCAACAGAACACTGCTGCATTGCATTGTGGGAAGTTTCTGCTTAGCTAGAGTCCATCAATCCACACTAATACATTTCTCCAGAATGAGTATGCATAGTACATACTATAGAGTACGTTCTAATGTTTCAGACGCACTAAAAAATCTCACATACTCATTTTGCATACTCATTAGGGTGGAAGTTTGCAATTTCGGATGCAGCCACAGTCTTTACCAGCAACATATTATGGATTGTATGTCCAAGAAGAAATAAGAAGAGACTAAGCTTAACAGAATAAAACCCCATGACCAAGCACTCTGAATGGTACTGGTGCAACCATTCATTGATGTTATGAAGATTTGTTGGAAATGTAATTGTTTTTGTCCATGAAGTGCTTGTTTTTTTTAAAAAGAGAAACTTAAGCGAAAGATTAAGCTGAAAAAAACAATTGTGTCAATTTACAATATGCCACCTATTCAGTTCAAAAACACTTAATTATGGAACGTGCTGGTAAATAATCAATGAGTTTTCACACTTTAGCTGCTACTTACCAGATCAGTAGACTGAAATAAGAGTTGATATATGAAACAAATATTCAAATGAATGCTTTGTTACTACTCGTCTGTTCAGTGCATAAACAGGCATCTGTTCTCCTAAATATTATTAGTTTACAAGTCACTCAAATCAGCTGATGGAGGCTTGAAACTTGATAAAGTGAGCACTGCCTTGGGCTGTAATGTTGGATGAATAAATATCGTCCTGCAATTTGGAATAAAAAAGATGCTGGGGTCAAAGATCACACTGTTGCAATACCATTAAAAGCAAGAAAAGGGATAAGCCTGGTCCACTTCAATCTCCAAAGAAATAAAAGCATGAAGAGAAACCATAAATTCAACTTCATGGGGTAGAATGCATAATTCCTTAGTGCTGGCTTAACTCCATAATGTCCGTAGCGTCCCATCAGACCAACACATCCACACTCGTCCGTGCCCGGCATCCAGCTGGTATCCACATTCAGGGAGAGATGACAGCTTTAGAAGCATGTACGTTCAATCCTGACCTTTTGCAGATGCTGCGAGTGGAATTCAGGTGCAGACTTTAAGCCATTTCGTGTACCAAAATTGAACATGACCTCTTCCCACATTCATGCGGCAATTTACGAAACTGTCATGAAATTCGAGTATTGATTTGTGATCTTGAGTAGACCGTTACTCTTTTTGTCCCCCCCATATACATGGATGCAAAAGAAATTGCTTGGCTGTCTCATATTCTGTGTTCAGAGGAGATGGTGGTGATCTGCAGCTCAGGAGACGTCCTGACTCTGTCTCCTGTGTGGACAAGTACTTTTTATGCTTTCATTTACTTTACACGTCACACATTTTTCATTTGTCTCACTATTTGACCATACTCAGGCATTAAAAACAGTTTTATTAAGATCAGGAAGAGTACATCATGTGAAAGAGGTGCCCCATCTGTAAATGATTTAGTTTGTGACGCAGGCATGAAATAGACTTAACTACACTAATACAACTGCAATCTTCATCCATCTACATAAATAAGAATTTTCATTCAGTACTTATTTTATGATCAATAAATAAAACCAGGGTGAACATGATTAAAGCTGCAGTAGTTTAAATGTTGGTTTTCTAGGATTAAACTGAGCTCTTGATTATCCTTATAAAAAGCTTTTTAACAGTAAATTTGAGAATTTGCCCGAGATGTTTCTCCAACTGTAGCTCATAATTAGAATAACTGGGATATGGGGCTATAAAACAAGTTATTACATTGCAGACTGCTATTATTACATTTACTGTGATAAAATAAATTGGCTTTTCTTATCATGGACGCATTCTCTAAGTTTGCCATAATCATCGTCAGGATCAGTGTTTTGTCTTTATCTTTTTTTTAATTTCACTCAGCCCCAAATGAAGCGTTATTACTTCTTAGGACTTAGATAATATCTGTCAACTATCCAGCGAGCCAGCTCCAGCCGCCCTCGGATGTGCTTGTGTTTAAAATAGTCGGCGGTTTAAACGGCTCCTTGCTTCTGTCTCCATGGCTCCAGAGAAGTCGCTGCAGAGACGCCGCGCTGCTCTGAAAAGCAACCAGGGACTATTCCTGTTAAAAGGAATGCCATGTTGCCACTTAATTAAGACTTACATCATGACACGAGCTACACTCAGTTAATTTGAGGACACGGACTCAAATGGAGCTTATACAGCTTTATTACAGACAATGCATCTTTATAATGTAAAGGTTTTAATTTAATGACATGTTACGCTCCGTCGCAGCACGTTTTCCCATTTACTTAATAGGAGATCTGAAAACTCAATAATATGAGAGAATGAACAGACTGGGATGAATACGCAGTGTGATAAAAAGCAAAAATAACATTGTGTATTTTTAGTCATTACCTGCCACCTCCACAGTGTCGTCATTAGAATCACTGTAAGAGGAGAATGAAGAGCTCGGGAAGATCTGCCACATCTTTTGAATACTGAAGTGCAGATGAGCCCATTTGGATGAATAATGCAAAGAGGAGAAATGAGGCATGAGCAGGCTGCTGAAACGCACGGGCGTGCGTTGTGCACGTTCTGGGCTGTTACTGCTGTGAGAGTCGATGGTCGTACGGCTGCGTTCACCTTGTGAGTCTTCTGGTTTGAATTTGTGCTCCTTTTGAAGACTTGAGTGCTTGCCACCCCTTAAAAACTGTTTAACATGGAGGGGGAGAAAATAAAAAAGTTGCCTCATGGCTAACAGTCAAACATTAATGAGGCATAAAGGAGAGAGAGGAAAAAGCCCTTGTAACATTATGAATGTTTAGTACGGACGGCAGAAATCTTTACAAGACAGCCTTGACTGCTGTTCCCTGATGTGTGGAAAATGTAACCGAGCAGAATAACAATGCAGCTGCTGCTATTTTTCATCTCTGGCTATGTCCAAAAAAGCTGGGACACATTGTAAAACGCAGCAACAGACGCCATAAAAATAACAGCTACAAATATAAACCCTATTATTAACTGACAAAGCTAAACCAGAGAAGGTCAAACATAGTTAACTCTATTTGATAAATCTCAAGATTTACGATCTGTAATCTCTGCACACAAGAAACAAGAAGGCAATTTGGATGCAACTGTGCAACGTACAGAGCTGTTTTGTGGAGAGGATGCTGTGTCCATCGAGATGAAGGCAAAAGGGATGATTTGGCTTCCAGCAGACCGTTCAGAAGCTAGGATCTGTGATGTATAGGAGGACTTTGATCCACATTTCATGGATAATTTCTACACATGTGAATGAACCATGAATATTGAATGATGTAAACAAGTTTGGAGCAGCGTGTGCTGCTATTATATGATCTCTTTCTCATTATGTCATGCATAAACTGTCATTTCCTTTGGCCTTTGCTGGATCACCTATCTTTCCACCTGTTTAGTTCCAGTTCTGCTCTTTCAGCTTGCTTGGTTATTTTTGGATTCTTGTCATCTGTATACGTCTGCATGAGTCCCTGCACTGCAGCATCTTATCTTTTGTCCTATCAGTACGTTTATTAAAGCTCTCCGTTTGTCACTTAGATAAATGTAGGAGTTGCATTTGATACCGACCACTGCAAACATCACAAGGCTCCTTTTCACGGAATGCCTCGCAGGTACAGATATATTCTTACATCAGTTCAGATACTGAACTGGTCTGCATGCAATCCAAACCTGTCACCTACAGAAATAAAAAAACAAGAAATGCTATCCTATATGTTAAACAAAGTAACTCCAGATATTACCACACTTCTAATTGAGCATGATTATTATCATAGCACAGTAGAAGTTAATACATCATATACAGGACTGTCTCAGAAAACTAGAATATTGTGATAAAGTCCTTTATTTTCTGTAATGCAAAAATGTAATACCTTCTGGATTCATTACAAATCAACTGAAATATTGCAAGCCTTTTATTATTTTAATATTGCTGATCATGGCTTACAGTTTAAGAAAACTCAAATATCCTATCTCAAAAAATTAGAATATTCTGGGAATCTTAATCTTAAAGGAGCTTGAGGCTCCTTTTAAGAAATGAGACTCTCTAGCGCCACCCTTCACCACGACGGCCGTCGGGGGTACTGCAGCCAACAGCGAAGCCGGCACGGGAGAACGGGGAGAACGTGCATGCAGCGTCATGTGACGTCACATCCACAGCCCAGCGCGGGAAATTCGGACCCACAATTGCAGCACATTTTGCAGCACACAGCCTGTTCAAGGCAAAGGAGAGATACGCTAGAGGGCTCATTCTTTTTGGTTTGGAACGCTTCATCTGACATTATTACTAGAAAACTTAAAACGCATATGAATTTTTTTCATAAATCCTGCCTCAATCCTGCCTCATGCTCCTTTAAGCTGTAAGCCGTAATCAGCAATATTAAAATAATAAAAGGCTTGCAATATTTCAGTTGATTTGTAATGAATCCAGAATGTATGACATTTTGGTTTTTTTTAATTGTATTACAGAAAATAAAGGACTTTATCACAATATTCTAATTTTCTGAGACAGTCCTGTACACTAATGGCTATATCCATAGTTACCAGGTTTTTTTTTTTTGCAAATTTAAAATTGTCCTTATAGCATACCTGCATCCATTTCCTTTATCTCTCCCATAACAACTTGTAGTCACTAGGCAATTAAGTTCGGTCCACAGCTTGTGGTGTGGTCCATGCTGCGAAATACGCACAATTACAAGCTGTAGAGAGCAGAACAAAATGCAAGTAAAAAAACAAAAAACAAATCCTGAGCTTTGTTTATGTGATACATGCTAAATGAAGCAGGGTGGACAAAGCAGTGTCAGGTTGATTAGTACAGGCTGAGCACACAAGTACTTGTCAAGGAGCGGGGAGTTGTGCAGACTGTTGGTCAGCGGGAGGAAGAGTCTCCTGTGGGGTTTATTGTTGCTCTGCAAGGGCATTGCTGGCTCGCTAAAGACTCTAGTGTTCATCCAGACGGGCTCAGAGGGGCTGAGAGAATTAATCTCTCAGGTGGACTTCCAGGTTTTTGTTGTCCTCGACTACAGCGACATCCATCCCTTTGATGAAGGGAGGCGACGGGGGAGTCTTCTCTCTCCTCAGCTCCCCGCGCAACTTTTTTTTCCTTTGTGCTTTTGAGCTGCAGGTGGTTTGGCCCTCGCTGCTCGATAAAGCCGAGTCCCTGCTGATGCACCCCACTATAGCTGTCATCCAACAACTGATTGTTATGTCTGACATCTGAGGTGTGGGGGGAAATGACAAGGATTTGTCCTCTAAGGGGGCACATATGGAGCTAGAACAGTCTCATAATTCACAAATGCACAGGACAAGTTTTACAAATGCACGGACCGATTTGCAAATACACACACCGTTTCACACGTGCACAGAACAAGTTTTACAAATGCACAGAACGATTTGCAAATACACACACAGTTTCACAAATGCACAGAACAATTCACACGTGCGTAGGACAAGATATACAAATTTATTTTTGATGCACACACAAATATAACCTGATTTACACATGTTTTTTTGTCTGTGAGCTGCGCTGGATTTGTGTGTGAGTTTTGAGACTCCCCTGACGTGACTCGATGCACAAATAGGTTTTTTTTAACACGGAAGGATCTGCAACCAATCAGATTAAAGGGGCGGATACACCTGCTGTTTGAACTGCGTTCACTTAGAAAAGTGATTAATATTTCAAGTTAGTGGAGTAAAGATAAATAAACAGTTACAGGAGATAAAATAGAAATAAACAGGATGGAGAGGAGATCACTGCTGCTTTTCTTGTGATCCCGGTAAAGAAAACAGCGCGATTGGAGATGGTTTGTCGGGCTGTTCAACCAGAGCCGTCGGGAGAGCTCTTAGTCCTGCCGATGCAGCAACTGATGATGAGAAACAGTGGAGATTTTTATATATTTGCTCTGTTTGGTTTCACGAAGTATTACTGTCCCGCTGATTCAGCTCAGAACCAGACAGACCGCAGCAGAGGCTGCGCTGCCTGACGGGGACGAGCTGCAGCGCCAGGTGGAGCAGCAGCGCATGTCAGGAGATTAATTTACTGAAATATCTGGAGCAAAGTCGGTATCAGTCGACTGATAACCGAAGAACCTCTGTATCCAGCTCAGATGTTTGATGCTCGGTGGACTAAACCCCGACCAGCATCATCACGGCTGCAAACACCAGCTGACTCAGCTGGTGTTTCTGACCGGGACCAGCGCCATCGCGGCCAGAGCCAGAACGCGACTGCAGCAAGATTCACCCCCGTCAGGCTCGTTCTCCTGAAAGACACCTGTAGTTCAAATACAGAAATATCTCCGCTGTTTCTCATCATCAGTTGCTGCATCGGCAGGACTTGGAGCTCTCCAGTCTCCCGACGGCTCTGGTTGAACGGCCTGACAAACCATCTCTGATCGCGCTGTTTTCTTTACCGAGATCACAAGAAAATCAGAGCAGTGATCTCCTCTTCATCCTTTATTTATCTTTTATCTCCTGTTGCTGTCTTTACTCCACCAACTCCAAATATTAATCACTTTTCTATGTGAACGACGCGAACGCAGTTCAAACAGCAGGTGTATCCGCCCCTTTAATCTGATTGGTTTAGAGTAAATCGTCCCCCACGTAGGTCTGCTCTTATGATTGGCTGGAACAAAAGAAGACATCTGATTGGTTGCAGATCCTTCCGTGTTAAAAAAAACCTATTTGTGCATCGAGTCACGTCAGGGGAGTCTCAAAACTCACACACAAATCCAGCGCAGCTCACAGACAAAAAAACATGTGTAAATCAGGTTATATTTGTGTGTGCATCAAAAATACATTTGTATATCTTGTCCTGTGCACGTGTGAATTGTTCTGTGCATTTGTGAAACTGTGTGTGTATTTGCAAATCGTTCTGTGCATTTGTAAAACTTGTCCTGTGCACGTGTGAAACGGTGTGTGTATTTGCAAATCGGTCTGTGCATTTGTAAAACTTGTCCTGTGCATTTGTGAATTATGAGACTGTTCTAGCTCCATAGGCACAGTCCTCCACCGTGCTGCGTGTCCAACATGCACGCCCGGCACCTACGTGTCCAAAACAAGGGGAAGAACTTTCTACAACACAACTTTCTTCATAGGATTTACTGAACTGAACTTTATATCAAATTAATGAGTGGTGATGCTTGCTATGTTGAGTTGGGTATTTATTTAATTGGTGATTTGATTTGATAAAAAAAATGTGAAAGGAATCAGTTTATGGAACAATCTGAATAAATAAAACAAAGAATCCAAATCAAACATTACATTCAAAAGAACAATTAAAGCCTGTTTGTTAAGTAAATATAATGAAATATGTTAGTTAAGTTTGATTGACATACCCATAGACGGCGGTAATTTTATTTTATTTTAGTTTTTTCTTCACTTAGTTGTTGTTGTTTTTTTTTTTTTATTTTTAATTTATGTTATTTGTGAAGTTATTTCTTGGAAAAAGGGGCAGATCGGATAAGATTCTTCTTCTTTTTGCCCCCTTCTCATTCACAATTTCAGAACATTTGTATTTGTATTGAATTGTTTTATTTTTTTTTGAATGAAATAAAGAATAAATGAAATGAAAATGAAATGATTTTTTAAGGATGAAGCTAACATGTAGACTGCACCTTTATTTAAATTTTTTTTTTATTTCTTGAGGAATTTTTGTTATCCCCATGGAGGCAATTTGTTTTATTGTCAGTCTTTTCTCTTACTTCTTGCTTTTATTTCATTACTTTAATTAATCTTTTTGAGGGTAGGCAAATAATAAGCTTTGCTTCAGCCGACACCTTTTTCGGTCTAGATGTTATTTGTATATTGGAAACTTTTTTGTAATGTTTTCTTTGAACAGTGTATTTGTTTTCTTGTTATCATTTTTATTCTTTTTTTTTGTGATGTCATGACCGAAATAAACTACGGTAAACTAAACTAAACTGAAAGGCAATTCCTTAACAGCAAGCCCTAACTATCAAAATAAAATCAATAAAATGAGTAGAGCTCCTCCCTTTTTAGTGTTTAGAGAGCCAAAAAACCCAAAGGGTGGTGAAACCAGTGGGCTGGAGGTTAAAGTTATGTCCAATTAGCCGTGCAACACTACAGGTGTCTTGGCGTGCACTTTGATGTTGACTTTTAAACCTCACCGTTTAAAAGGAAAGCTAATAATACATGATACAGCTTTACTGGCACAATTAGCCCCATCACACCCAATCTGCATAATCACTGCTTAGGTTTTCCTCCTAAATCACGACCCATCTGGGTTGACGCAGCTTCAGAAACTGCACCATTTTCCATAAAATCTCATATTCAATATGCAGTAGTACCCTATATAAGATGTGTGGGAAGTTGTTGCAGCCGCCTCAGGAGCACTGTTACTTTTACAAATGAAAAGAATGACAACTGCCATCAATGCTGCAAAAGATTGATTTAGTTTTAACTAAAGCAAACTGACTGAAACAAAAACAATCAGTCATGCACATTTATGGTTAAAATATAGAGAATAATACAGTAAAAACTCCCCCCTTTTCCTTTCCTTTCTTCTACTGATAAGGTTGCAGTTTCCATCGTCAAACTAATTTCAATTCCAGCAAAACCTTCCATATTTCACATAGTGTGTTCATACTCTGGTCCACAAATATATAAATGCATGTTTTTAATTACCTGGTGAGGAGTCTGCTCTTCAACAAGAGGCATTTGGATCCCTGCACTCATGAACCTTAAAGGAATAATTAGTTTGTTTACGAATAAAAAACTACAAGAAGCTGCATTTTATAGCTGAAAGTGTGATCTCTCAGTGGAAGTAACAAGTGGTAGGAGAAGATAACAGGTAATCAATACAGTATAATACAGGCCTCTTAAAATGATTTGACTTGAGCTCTCGACGGAGAGATTTGATTAAAAAAAAAGATTTTGCTGTCTAAATCCTTTTGAGTTGCAATAAATAAAACATTCGTCCACATCCAGATTGTTTGAATAAATCAAACAAAATGGGAGATAGAAGAATTGAAAGTAGAAATAGTCTCAAATAAAAAACAAGAAAAGCTATTTCAATTATCTTATGATCTCTGAAAGAGGTGAACCTTCCGACGGCCGTTATCCATTCATTTTATATGACGCTTGTGTCCCCTGAAGGTGTGTTTCATTTAATCTGATTCTCATAAAGCTGCGACACGCAGACTCCCAATGATCTGTCTGGGTAAAGGCAGAGCCCCCGTAGGCTAGTTGATAACGTTACATCCATCTGACACAATTGACTTTTATGACCTTCAGAAATATTTAAAAGTAGAGCAAATTGATTTTGCCATTTCTTTTTAAAAAACTTTCAAAACGCCTCTTATTTTATTTTGAGGCACTTCAGGAGAAAAAAAGAGAGGGAAAATTGAAATGCACATGTCAGGTTTGAAAGCAGCAGGCGGACACAGGCACATATGTGACTGAAGTAGGGGTTAATAACGAAAACGCGGTCCGTAAAGATGCGCTCAGAGGCACAGGTAAGTTGGTGTTGGCTGAAACTCACAAGTGATGTGGACCGAACAACACGATGAGCCGGGTCTGTGCAGGGATTAGTGGCAGGATAACGGGTGAAATGATGGACGTGATCATGAGGTCACAGGTGCAGTCCATGTGTCATTACCCGATTTGAGTCACACATGCGCAGTCGCATCCAACATCATCGGCCATCTTGGAAAGCAAGATACGGCAACACCACTTGGACAAACTGTCATTACCCGAAGTGAGTCGCTACCGCATGCGCCACTTTTCGCTTTGCATTTAAGCAGGAAATCAGTCAGTCAGTGGAGAAGTAGAGAGTGTTGTCATTACCCGATTATTGATTAAAATGAGCGACTTAAATTTTTTCCATCAGCTCCATGCCTACATGGAATCCAGAAAGTTTCATCCCAGTTTGGGAAAAGCTGACAAATGGAAGATTACTCGTTATATGAGTAATTACATCTTGAAAGGTAATTTGGCTATCATGCCAGTTTGTCCAAGTGGTGTTGCCGTATATTGCTTTCCAAGATGGCCGATGATGTTGGACGCAACTGCGCATGTGTGACTCAAATCGGGTAGCGACTCACATCGGGTAATGACAGACACCATGATGAGGAGAACTGAGGAATGCTGGGAGTTCTTCTTCTTCTTTTTTTGTGTTTCCGGCAATTTCGATGCATCCAGGCGTATTACTGCCCTCCTCTGGTAGTTTGGGGCTGAATTAGTTCACAATGGTAACTTATATTCTCGAGTAAAGCCCAGTGGCATGATGTATGACTGCCCTTGCTATAAGTTGGTGGTCCTCATGTTGGCCGAGTAATATTCTAACAGAAAAACAAGATATATCTAGATCTAACAGGGTTCTATATAAAATATTCCTTTCTGCAGAATACTTACACTCCATCAGAACATGTTGAACTGTTTCCGGCCTCCCACACTCACACAACCCACTTGGATGTTTCCCTACCACAAATAAGTTCTGATGTAGCCCACAGTGCCCCAGCCTCAATTGGGTTAATTTAACCACGTCAACTCGACTTCCACAATAATGATATGAAGTCTTGACCTTCGGCTGAATATTGAAAAAGTGCCTCCCTCTTTCCTCCTTCTCCCAAATTTCCTGCCACTCTCTCCCAATTCCCTACTTGATATTAAACCTATACTCAGCCTTTCCTAGTGGGATCTCAACATCCACAACGTCTCGCTTTAGTGCTGCTTTCGCCACCCTATCAGCTAATACAGATACATAATTACCAACACGATGCTGGGAGTTCTAGTGTCAGGACCGGTAATCAGGCGACACCAACCATGGTAGCGTGGGAGGAGCTGGGCATGCCAGTACATGTGGTTGCTGTTCATGACTTTGCCATATTTAAGACTGCCATATTGAACTATTGTGAGTAACATGATTGAATACATGGTATCCAATTTATTTGTCAAAATCGCTTCACAAATTCACTTCTTTACAGGATGCCAGTCTATAAGATGTTGTTTTCTAACCAGATAGAGACAAAAAAAAAAAAAACAATACCATATCGTATTGTACCATATCAAATATCGTATATATAATTGCACGCCCCCCAAAAAAATCTGAATGGTGGATGCTGATTGACTGAACTTAAGTAATGGCTTGTGAATAAGGAAGAGAAATAAGTGTAAAACTAAATGATAAACAAGAGGGAACACTTGGACATCTTCATCCTTTAACTGCTGGCTGGATTGTTAATTGCTCATAACTAGTTAGTGCAAGTAAATCATCAGCACCAATCAGGCTCTTGGAACCAGATGAAGAGTCATTATCTTCACATAAAGATCAGGAATCACTGCATGACTTTGTCACCAGTGTATTTAATGATCGTGCTAACAGGTTTAATGGATTTTATCAGGCGTTTGTCTCGGCTTTGACGTACTTTCACAGCTGGCACCGCCAGGCACTTTGATTCAGCTGATAGTTTTTTGCAGCTGGTTAAAGCTGATTAGTTCAAAGTGAAGCCTGTAATGACACTGGCAGTTACATATGTGTATTGTGAGGGAATTCTTCCAAATGAGTTCTTAGTAAGAATAAATACATAATAGTTTTTTTGTTTTATATTTAGCTGTAGAGAATGTTACAATGACTTTTTATATGCAAACTTTGGATTCAGTTTTAATTTAGTTGGACATAGCATCTCAAATGTGACTGATTAATGTTCATAGGCTCTTACACCTGAGCCCCACCTGGGATGTGAATATGTGAACTGCTTTTCTAAACTTGTGTCCATGCATTAATCAGACTCTTCTGAGTATCAGGGTTACATAACATTTTTTAGAAGAAGAGTGTCTTCTCAAAGCTGCTAATTATGACATGGGTTATAATTTAATTTACTTAAGTTTTGCTGCATAACTAACTTTACTTACAAATGACAGACATGTTGCTCAAACTCTTTGTCTAAATAGTCTTCCTACATGGACCTGTGACTTTAATGCTCATATTTATGGATCTTTTTAGCCTCAGTCTATTTTTTGCCGAAAAGTTATTGAAACAAGATAACTGCAGTTTATTTAGAAATATATTAGAAGAAATTAGAAATATAACTGTCGTAATATTGAAACAAACTTACTATAGTTTATAAAGGGTGTTTCAACAGCATTTATTTGTGTATTTTAACTATGAAACTGGGAGCCTCATGCTCCTTTTAAGAAATGAGACTCTCTAGCGCCACCCTTCACCACGACGGCCGTCGGGGGTACTGCAGTCAACAGTGAAGCCGGTGTGGGTACCAGATTGTATCGGGCTGAAATATTTTCCCCGGAAGTGTGCATTTTTTCCCCGCGATGGTATTTTTTTGCCATGTTAAGCTAGGAAGGTAGTTTTTCACCATGTCTTCACATTCAAAACGTCTTTTTTGGCAATTGCGGATTAATCAGTGGGCGCTTAGTTGACGTTACATTTTTTAAATTATATTTATATAATGTATTATGACTATTTTGCTTAGACATTTACAGATTCAACAATGAGAACATATAGAGACATACACTTCTGTAAAGTCAGAAGCAGCAGATCATAGTGGAGGTAAAAGGGAGAAGAAACATATACAAGGAATTATCAGAATTATCAGTGATCTTACTGACATAGGCTAAAAAAAATATTAGAGTTAAAATATTTATTAGGGACTATTTTCATTAGACAATTGGAGATTCATCAGTGAGCTGAGAACAATAATAGCCTACTATATACAGTATAGGGTAAACAATCTTTTGCTTGCTGCATAGCAGTAAGAAGTTAAATATTTTGGTCTTAATAGACATTTTAAATTATCGATTTGCTTTATTACATTTATTAATCATCAGTTAAGACGGAACGTCATCACGTACGGTCAAAAGCCAATCACAAGACGGAACGTCATCACGTACGGGAGACAAGACGGAACGTCATCACGTACGGGGGGCCGGTAAAAAAAAGCAGGTGGGGAAAAAAAGCACCGACACCGGCACGGGAGAACGGGGAGAACGCGCATGCAGCGTCATGTGACGTCACATCTGCAGGACAACGCGGGAAATTCCGGGCACAATTGCAGCACATTTTGCAGCACACAGCCTGTTCAAGGCAAAGGAGAGATACACTAGAGGAATCATTCTTTTTGGTTTGGAACGCTTCATCTGACATTATTACTAGAAAACTTAAAACGTATAGCCTACAAGTTTTTTTTCATAAATCCTGCCTCAATCCTGCCTCATGCTCCTTTAAATATATTTGTTTATTTTTCTAAGAATCCAACCCATGGTAAAACAGAAGCCATATAATTGTGATTTTCTTCAACTTGCATATCAATTCAAAATGAGACTTTGTTTATAGATACTTTCTGATTACGTACATCATCTGGAGTAGTAATATGTATGATAACTGAAACAGACTTGCAGTTTTTGGGAAAACTTAATCAAGGTGTTGCTGTGGGTTAGTTTACATATTCAGCAGATTGGTTAACTTTATAAAAGATTACCAATAAACATTGCAATAAAATGTTTATGTTAATTCACCATGCATGTCATCAAATCAGTTTCAACAAACATCTTGACATACAGAGTGTTGTAAATACAATGATTTCAGCTGTAGGAGCTTAGGTCATCCAAGTCTTCCACAAAATCCAAAAGTTTTATGTCTTTATTTTTTTAGAAGGTTGTCACTCCCTAAGCTCATTTAAAGTAGAGAACAAATTACATTAGACAAGAAAAGCAATCAGGCATCCTGCAATTAAAAGCAAGACGAACGTGCTTGTCATCCCCAATTAACTCACTTTTTGGCTTTTCTTTTTTTTAAGTCCTCTATTCTTCTCTAAAGGCCACTGCACAATTCAAAACGTATAAGAGCAATAAAAAACAGCAGGTTGGAGTTGGGTTTAAAATGTTTCTTCAACAACCTTTACATGGACAGTTTAATGGGGAATAAAAGACAAAAATGAAAAAATAAAATAAGATATATTATGTTCGAAAGCCATACTTCAGTTTATTATTCATGATTTTTGCTCCTTGTGGTTAGACCGGCACTAATTCTGTGTGTCTTTTTTGCTGCATAATTGTTGTGCTGTTGGGTTTGGTGTTTTTACAGATGTTGGCCGATGTTCATTGTGTTTCCTCTGAGAGGAGCAAAATACTCTGAAAATAATCAGTTTAGAGCTGCATTAATTATTGAAACCTTTTGAGAACTGCCAATTGAATCAGTTAAAGGTGTAATTGTGAGTAAACATTGACTCATTTTCATACCCTCTGGACAATGATGTGTCATTGACACGAACATTCCCAAACGTGTTGATAGGAAAAGTGTGATTGGGTTTACTAAAATCAGGTTGCTGATGTAATGTTCCTTCAAGGATTTCTGGAGAATGTGTAACCTTGTATAAAATGCATTTACAAACCTATTGAGGAACTTGTTCTGAGTGGATTAAAATGGCAACATTTGATCAACAAAATAAACATAATGAACAACATTAAAGATGGCAGAAGTTTTCTCAGCATCAGTCAAGCTGTGTGATATTCATTACAATTTCAAGAATAAACATTTGTAATTGTAATTTATTTATTTATTTCCAGACAAGGACCATAAAACAGTGCACAATAAAACATGAATCTTGTACAACAAGGGAACATGCATTGTGCCAGGTCCTAGCAGACTGCTATTGTCCACCTGTCGTCCCTGGGCAGGTTGATGGGATCAGATAATGAGAATGAGACATAATTGAATACTTCTGCCTCACAATATTGAGATGGATATCATCAGGGTCCTGTCATTTATGAACTCTAACCTACTATGTCTGCAAGAAAGAAGAACATTCAAACTGATTTTTAAGCTGTGCTGGCAAATTTGCACGTTTAGTGGTACATTGGTTAATAGAAAAAGATTCCCTTAAACGATTGCTTGTACCCCTTTCTTTCTCCTAAAGAGAGCTGGATGGATGGATGGATGGGTGGATGGATATGGATAGATGGATGGATGGATGGATGGATGGATGGATATGGATGGATGGATATGGATGGATGGATGGATGGATGGATGGATGGATGGATGGATGGATGGATGGATGGATGGATATGGATGGATATGGATGGATGATATGGATGGATGGATGATATGGATGGATGGATATGGATGGATGGATATGGATGGATGGATGGATGGATTGATGGATGGATGGATGGATGAATGAATGGATGGATGGATGGATGATATGGATGGATGATATGGATGGATGGATGGATGGATGACATGGATGATATGGATGGA